>NC_037285.2:8959463-9262494 GCF_000002775.5 Populus trichocarpa | reverse complement strand
CAATGGCAACGGCAACGGCAACATCATTGGGAAATAATGTGTGCCAAACAAAAGCGTGCAGAAGGGTGAATACAAGCAATACCACCACCATCGTTGATGACATGAAAGAAAGTGCAAGTGCAAGGCCCTTGCTTAGAACACCAGGGACATTCTCTGCGTACTTGATTGTTGTCACTGATGCTGTTGTCATGGGGAAGGTATAAGACCACAATGCCACTGAAAACCTGTGAAGTTACAAATGATAATCCACAAGTTAAGCTAGGCCTGAAACTAATTGGAAACCTGGAAAGGAAATTCAACATAGGGGTAGTCTTACCCGAACCCTGTGAAAAAGTTGATACGTACGTCCTAGACAGCCCATCAAAATCACCATATATAGTTTCCCAAGCAATGCTTGCAGGAGATGGGGCTGCAATGAACATAGAGTACACGGGATGGAGCTCCTTAGGCAATGGTTCGCTTGTTGGCAATCTCTGATACAATGTGACGAACACCACAAGGTAATGTGCAAAGCCTACTGCCCACAACTTAGCTGCCTCCTTCCACCCAACTTTAGAGGCTAAAATTGCCCTAACAAAATTTCCAACTACAGAGAGATGAGAAGATGGATTAGCTACCTTGCAAAGACGCCTCTTTCCACCTGATAGCCATTGGCCATAGATCTTGAGCTCAAGGAAGAAGTAAGGTCCCATGAAGGCGCACCAAAGGGCAGGATGCAAATTTTCAGGTGCTAGCAGAGGGGGTACACTATTGGCCAGGAACATGCACACAACCCATGGAGCAAAGAAAAAGTTGACACGGACAGGGTGAAAGTACTCTCTCTTGACAGCTTCAAAGTAGAATATGCATTTGAGAATGTAGGTGAAAGAAACATAAATTAGGATCGCAAGAGCTAAGAGCCAGAGGGCAAGGTTGATGAATGGTATTATGTGGAGAAACTGGGTAGCTGGACTTGCTGCAAGTGCACGCCATAAGACGGCTTGGCTACTAAGACACTTCCATGAAAATTTATTTATTTATTTTTATTTAATTTTTTTTATGTTTTCATATTGTTGTTTTGATATCAAAAATAATATTTAAAAAATAAAAAAATATTATTTTAATGTATTTCTAAATAAAAAAACACTTTTAAAAAAACCATACTGCCATACTTTTAAACACTCTCCGCGACCTAGACATACACCAAAGCAACCGATTGAAAATCTGTGGAGAAAAGGCCATTTCTTATCTCTGGGAAGGAGAATGTCCTCATAATCCTGCAAAACAAAACAGAGACAACATGCAAATTGAGTTCATCTTATTTGATTGATTGCAGTCTAATCTTTAAGAAAACTGTTTCTTCGGTACAATTATTAAAAACTAAAACTAGAGAGGTTTTTTATTTTTCAGAATGAATAGTAACCCTAGCATAAAAATCTGCTTGAAGATACTAAAATCCCCTTCCCTTGCTTCCCCATTAACCCTACTAGCCGAATCAAATCCACCAAAACTACGTCCACTTCTTGGAAGAACCCTCCTCTCATCTTTAGCCTTGGTTTCTCTATTTTGTGTTTATTTTCTGACATCCTTTTCTTTATGGAAATTTGCATGCTTCATCACGAGAAAATTTAAGCGTTGAAAAAAGAAGCTCCACAGCTGCTTGCTAATTAGGTGGTGGTTATGTGGTAGAGGAAATGGAGACCTATATACTTTCTTGAAAAAAAGTGGGTCTTATGAGGGATTTCTCGTGATGCAAAACTGAGCACAATCTTGCGGCTTAGAAAGCTTATACTATACTAATATCACCATTTGATTTCATCAACAATTTGCTTACACGAGAAAGATAAAAGAAATCTTGCTCCACTTCTTGCATGCATGTTTGGTTGCTAGGAAATTAAAGAGATCTTTCCGTCACTACAACACTAGTCTATCAACCATTAAAAACTTGTTGTAGATTTTCTTTTTTCTTTTCTTATTTTAACTGTATTTTTGAGATTTTCATGAGAAGTTTCTTGTCTTGATAATTAAATGGGAGGGACTGCTGGTTCAATGATTCCAGAAATTAAAGCCCACCGTCAAATAAAGCTTATGGAGGCCAACTTACAAAAGTAAGGCCTGATACTTCATCTCCACTTTCAGGCCTAGACGTTACCACAGCATCTCGGTCTGGATATTGGAATTAGATGCGCTAAAGAAATGGGCTAATTACCTAATTCCAAATACTGCACCGATTCTTTTAGGACGGCGACGATGACAAGGCCGAAGCCAAGGCAGCAGCATGGTACAAACAGGCAAGTTCAAAAAATGCAAAAGACAGCTTGACCGGAAAAGAAAGAGAGAAAAAAGCAAAAGGCCAGGAAGTTTTCTTGCTTGTTTCTCCTTGCCTTTTTACATGTATACATTCATTTCGTTTTCGATCTCTTGCTTCAAGAAAACGCCAAAAATCATAACATTCGTTTCCACATTTGGCAGGCAATATGTGCAAGCTATGTCCAAGTCCTCTCAACTAAGTCCACGATGGCCACTTTTGTTGAACAAGTCTTACGTAGCAAACAAAATCTGAATGGCCTCTAGCAGAGTAACTTACTGTGTAAAATGGATCCATCAATTTTTTAATTTTTAATTTTTAATTTTTAAAAAAGGAGTACCTTGCTTGGCAATATTGTTGTTGCCAATTGCTGCAAATTCAAGAATTTTATGGTGCCATTGCCGCCCTTGCCGGGCCATGGGTACGTTACAGAGCTTTAGACCCCACTATTTTCCCCCCAATGAGAAACTCTATATATAGGCAGCAGTGTTTGAACACTTTGCAACAATCAAATTGCATCGCAGAAACATCTCACCAACGTCAATAAAAAAAGAAAGAAGAAAAGATCAGGGAGAGAATTGCTTAACTAGTAAAAAGTTATCAATAATGGCTTCTTCTAGGATGTTCATGATCATTGCCATTGTTGCAGTCTTTCTTCCTTCAATTTTGGCAACAGAACATGTGGTTGGTGACAAGACAGGTTGAAGACCAGGCTTTGATTATAAAACCTGGGCTCAGGGAAAAACATTTTACGTGGGAGACACCCTTGGTAACTCAACTCCCTCTGAACAAATTGGATGCCCAAGATTTTCAATTCTGTTTTTATAGGTATTTTGTTTTTTTAATTAAAATAAAATATTTTAATTTCGGAGTATTTCGGCGTGCCGTTTCGAGGTTATACTGTTCATATATATATATTCAACAAACATAATTTAAATTCAAGATAAATTAATTATAAATTATGCAATACAAACACAATGTCAAACAAATATAATTTCAAAATTTAAAATATTTCTAAATAGTCAAGATTAAATAGATCTTTAACTTAAAGTAATTCAATTTAAACAAAATATCAAAATATTATGAACGTAAAATGTTTTAACAAATATTTTAAATATAAAGTTAGGTCAATGTTATCAAGGCTAATGAAATCTAAAGCACCCCTTATTTTGCTCAAATTCCTACAAAGTATAAACATGAAAAAAACAACATGAATATAAACCATATATATTAGTGATACATTTAATTTTAAAAAATTAATATCATTGTTAATGAAAATAGTAATAATAATCTTTAATATTATTATTAATATCATTGTTATTGAAAATAGTAATGAAAAAGAGCTTTTTATAATTGGGTGATTTAATTAATTAAATTGAACAAGGTTCAATTTAATTCAATAGCTTTTCGAGAGCGGAACAGAACATGTGGAATGAAACCGGAACGTTCCGGGCGGAATTTAGCCGAAAAATCCGGAACGGACCGAGATTTAAAATGAGATGAAATTTATTCCGTTTTTTGAATTGGTATGAAATATTTCGGCCATTCCAAACGAAACGGAACGGAATTGACAACTTTACTACTGCCTTAAATAGTAACTCAGCAATTTATTTATTTATTTTTGTTTTGATAATTTGATTTCTTGGTGCAGTTTTCAAGTATACAGCAGGAGCACACAATGTGTTGAGAGTTGACGGAACTGGATTCCAAGAGTGCAAGGCAGCTGATGATATCGTGCCCTTGACTACAGGAAATGATGTGATTCCACTCTCAACTCCTGGAAATAAATGGTTACATTTGTGGTGTGGCCAAACACTGTGAGCCTGGGAACCAGAAAGTTTCCATAACAGTGTTGCCTCAATTGGGATCTCCTGCAACATCACCTTCTCCCAGCCGAACTGATACCTCGCCATCCGGAGCAGCAGGCAACATTGCTTCTAGCTAGATACCATGGGTTGATTGTGGCCATTGTAGGGATTTTTGGGATGATCATGTTCTGATTTTCATAATGATGTGATCCAAGGATTATTATTCTTTTCTAGTCTTTTATTATTTGTATTCGTTTTTGAGATGTTGGTTTGTAAGCTAATTTTATTTCAATCATAAACAAGTCATTTGTGCTCATACTCCTTGACATTACCCTTAAAATGGCTTTAGAAACAGCAGTTGAAATCAAAATATAAAATTCTTAATTTCCATACCCTTCAATTCTTGCCCCATTGCTTGGCAAGAACCCATTTAGACACTTTGTGTTGGAAATTTGTATGAGAAATTAAGCACAAATAATTTTTATTTTTCCTACTAAAAAACTTTTAGTTTTTTTAGATTTATTTCTTGATTTATAATGATTTATCAAAAGTTAATAACAGTGATGATTAATTCTTATTATTCTTTAATATTTTAACTTTCAAAATTCACTAGAAGAAAAGGTGAAGAAAAAAATATATTGCAATCATTTTAGTTTCACAAATGAGAAACAATAAAAACTTAAAAAACAAATGATTTATCATTGACGATAACAAAAGTTTCATTCATTTAAAATGCTTCAACAAGTAAATATTATTTTTTTAATTTTAATTTAAGCACTATTATTTTTTATTATTAGTATATATGTTAGGACTTTAATCTTGTATATATTACAAGTTTGAATATATACTTAGTATGCAATGATGTATTTTTTTTATATATTTATGTTAAAAACATGTTTGTCTTGAATTTTATTTTACATATTTATAGATTTAAGATTGTATGCACTCTCCACTTACCTTGAACAATCTTTTATTATTTGTATATTTTTATTATGATAAACTAAACATTTTAATATAAAACAACATATTTTAACAACAATCTTAAGATTTTATTTTTATATAATACTTTGCTTAGTTTATCTTGAGAAAAAAAAATAATAATATAAATAAATTATAAATTTTTTTTTTAGCACCGTTAAAATTTAAATTATAATTTAATTTTTTTTTAAGTTGATATATTCTATTTCAAAATGGATGAAGCTTCCTTCCAAATGTCGCACCAGAAACAACCGAGACTTTAGCTACCGGTAATAATGTTATTACTCTTGAAAAACCAGGGAAAGAATGGTATATTTGCAGTGTATGCAAGCAAGCACTGCGAACTGAAACAGAAGCCTGCCACAACTGTTCTTCCTCAAAATGAGACCGCCGTTCTTCCTTCCCAAGGACGAGGCACCAGCAGGTCCAGCACCTTCACCTTCTCAGGCTAAAACAGTAGCTGGTGGAAGGACTGCTGCTAAACTGTATGCATGTATGGTAGTGGCATTTAGCTTCCTCGCAAGGATCCTGACATAGAAATGGAGAAAAAGGTAAAATTTCCTGCATCTGTTTCAGCTTGACAGGCAATCCTTTTTACTCGTTATTTATGCACATTTTAGCATTGCATCCATTGAGATGAGTGAAGTTTAATCCTTGTAGTTCAAGGTGGTTAGCTAAAGTTTTGACGAAGGCAGCCTGAGCTTTACGTGAGAAACTGAGAAGCTGAGCCAAAACATGAATGTCAAAGTTTGAACATGAGTAGCTGATTAAAATCTGGTTTGACTCATCAATCTCACTTGAGAATTGAGAAGTGAAAACGACTACAGTTCAACCAAAGAGTTACATTACCCTTCAACTTACATGATGCGTACTACTAAGCTAAGCTAAGTTGAGCTGAGAAGGAAGTTCCAATTACCATCAAGATTTAAGCAAAAGCAACTCTTCATGTCCCACATGACGCGTATAGCATATAGCGCATAGGCTATAAAGTTTACAAAACAATAACCAAATACAAAACTATCTGCGGTGGTTGGGACTGACAGCAAGGCACCTTAACTTAAAGTAAGAGTCTTGACTTAAACTGAATGTGAACATGTCACCTTCATCTGTTAAAATAGTCACTTTCCAGCTTAAAGCATAATTGTCACCCAATCAAAAAAGAAAAAGATGCAAAAAAATAAATAAATCCAAATGACTCCGAATTGGGAAAAAAATCCCAGTCATTTCAACCTACTAGAAGAAATTGACCGATTAAACTATGAAACAAATTCATTTGTTAGATCAAAAGGATGTTTGTCATTGCGATCATGTGGAAACAAGGCTGCTCTTTGTATAGTTATTGCATTTGGGAACCATTTCAAAATGTCCCTACACCTCGCACCTGTCATCTAAACCCAGTAAGAAACAACTTCTTTTGCATTTCTTACCTAAAGGAAAACTCCTCCCTGTTGAGTAAATCATAAGATCTTGTCAAAAGGGGAGGCAAGAATAACATGCTTGCAACATACAATAACCATGATGCAGAAGTGTAATTTTAAGTAATCGGAAAAAGCTTGATCAAATTTGTTCTTTATTCAGAGCCCAGTTTCTTATAAAAGAAACTTGGAATCTCAGAACCATGTGAATAGAGATGGCAACTGTGAATGAAAGAAACTTCTATCATCCCTTTTTTGATAGTGACTAGAGGAGCGTTGATAACCTCAATGGTTATCTAGAAATTTGCTAACAGGCTCACTCAAAATGTAAATGTCATCATGCCCATCAACATTCAATTTTATGCATGAAATTCTCAATAGATCCAAAAGGCAGTATAAAAGGCATCATCAATCAGGAAATAAAAGCCACAAATTGACCTATGCCATATGACCAAGACATGAACTCCTAATAATTATCACATTTCACGTCACAGGAACGTATCATCTGGGTATGTCAAATAAATTAATCACCAACTTATTCAAACATTCCATAATTCCAGTCCCAAACCCTTGTAACTCATCCAATAATTTTTTGCTGCTAAAATTAGCTGAAGAAGCCAACAAGCAAGCATCCAAAGCAAGAGAAAGAATCCAAAAGAAAAAAAAAACAAAAACCCTCCACACCCAGAAACGAATTCAAGGAATGCCAATTTTGCAGACAAACATATGCGGCATAAAGAATGGAATTGCTTGCTGACAAGACTTGTAGATGAAAAGAGAGAACTTTGTTCCCTCCAATTTAAAGACTTGAAAATCAATATCTGCACCAGTTCTTTCTGTGTTCCAGTTGCAGTAAACTCAATTATATAAGGTTACACACGGAGGAAAGTGAGAGAAGTTCATTCCCTTAACCACTCTCAACAGGAACAATTAAAAAGCCAAAAAAGAGAGAAGAAGAGCATAACCCTTTCCCTTTTCTCCACATCCTATACAATCCAATTGATCCAAATTTCCCTTATCTAATATTAAAAAAAATTAAAACATTAAAGCAAAAGTAAATAAAGCAAAAGAACCAAAAAAAAAAAAAAAGGACCCGCACCAGTGTTTGTGGCAATCAAAATGAATCTTTATATTATCCTTCAGTGAGTTGTGACCTTAGATCTCTTCTTTGCCTCGCTGTAAAGCACCACACCCATGATTGTAACTGCGAATCCAACCATTCCCATCGCAGTCACCGGATTCCTAAAGATCAAGATCGAAACGGCAGCAGCCACGGCAGCCTTAGCATTGCCTAATACTTGA
This sequence comes from Populus trichocarpa, assembly GCF_000002775.5. Classification (NCBI taxonomy): domain Eukaryota; kingdom Viridiplantae; phylum Streptophyta; class Magnoliopsida; order Malpighiales; family Salicaceae; genus Populus; species Populus trichocarpa. Next base: position 9,254,704 of record NC_037285.2, on the reverse strand, counting down.
AGAGTCAGGGCACTTGTGTGCTTGGTCACCAAAAAATTCGTCAAATTCACCAAATAAGCCACAGTTGAATTCCCAATCAACAAGAACACAATATACGGATCCCCTCTGGCTTTCTCAATCGTAATTGAAGCCACATTCCCTTCTATGTAAAGAGTAAATGGTAACAAAATCAAAGCAGCCATTGGTGCCATATAAAGCAACAAATTCATAGAATGTAACTTCTCAGCTTCTGATGTTAACAAAATCCCTTGAACCACGGATTTTAAAGCACGTCCAGCAGTTGAACCAACACAGACCAAGAACCCAAATAAATGAAACAAAGGCTCACTATTACTGGCCAAAACAATCCCAAAAACCACAGGCAAAAGTGCACAATAAACCCCAGCAGATTCTTTCTTGCAAGTTATCAAGAAGGCAAAAATAGCAGTAAAAAAAGGTGTGGTTGCCCCAATAGCTTGATTAAAAGACACAGGCAAGTACCTCAATGAAGTATTACCACAAACCACAGAGAAACAAAAGATAGCACTCAAAGCGAAGATCTTCATAAACTGCTTTCTTGATGAAATATGCTGCAATGGTACTATTTGAAGAAATTTTATAGCCACATAGCTATAACAAGCACAAGAAATCATGTGCAGCATTGTTAAAAATATCGGGTACCGGTAGCCATGAAAACTTAACAAGTACTTGTTAAGTAACAAGACTCCAATGTTGGACAAGTACCATGATGCAATAATCCCAGCTGTTAAAATAGTCGGAGAAAAATACGATCCAACGGAAGAATATGCATTGTTTCTTACATCACCAGGTGGGGTTGCAGGTATGTCAAGAGCTTGGTCATTGGTGGTGGTTGACACGGTGGTGCCATCCATTATTCTTGGGTTGCTCATTCTCCTTGTTGCCCATGTTTGTGCCTCCACCATCCTCCTAGGCTTCAAGGGCAAAATGGGTTTTCACAAAAACCTTCTCGTCCTAAGAATACGCGACTCTGCTTAGAGAGAGAAGCAGAAAGTTAGGAGCTTGAAATGTGTATGAGATCTGTAAGAGAGAGATGAGGATGATGATATTTTCTTTGTTTTTTTTTTAATTTTAGTATAGTGACGTGTTGATGTGTGGATCTAGATAAACGGTGGAGATTCAGATTTGGGGGCGGAGATGAAGCACGGGCCTTTGGATTAAGGGAGAGATAGTGGGAAGAGAATAAAACATCATTAGATTCCTCGTGAGTAGAGGTTAGTGTAAAAAGTCAGACTGTCGGTAATGGATACGTGACTGTGGACTGACTACATTTCACCGTGTTTACCTTCTTGGGTTGGGTTACTTTTATGGAAAAAAAGAGGAGAAAAAACAAAGGCTTTTACGGGAAGAAAAAAAAAACAGAGAAAAAACAAAGGTTGTGTAAAACATAATTATGCACCCGTGCGGGGGTTAAGGTTATTTCGTGATTTTTTTTAAAATTATTTTTTTGTTTTTAAATCATTTTAGTATATTAATATTAATATTTATTTTAAAAAATAAAAAATATTATTTTCCTATGTTTTCAAATAAAAAATATTTAAAAAATAATTACCATTGTATTCGTGTAAATGTGTCTTTTTCGACCATGCAAGTCCCTATCTATGCTTGTTAAACAAACAAATCTTGAGTGGATGCGGCTTTGTTGCAATTAGGAAAGCCTGCCTATTTAGAATGACAAGATTACGCTTCACCTGTTTTTGAAAAATCAAAACAACAACTATTTCTCAATCTTGCGTACTAAATGTTTTTAATATCTCTGTTATGCACATGAAAATCTCATATTAGATTATATAAAGTTTTAAAATAACTATTTCTTGAGTACTGGACCATTCATAAATCATGAAATGGAACGTGAACAAGAGAGAGAGAGAGAGAGACAGAGAGAGAGGGAGGGAGAGAGATCTAGAAAAGAGTAGTCATGGAAGAGTTACAGGCCTGGTAATTACCTGAACTTCAGTCCAGCGTCTGAGCAGGAACTTGGTCAAGAATTGTTTGCAAGTGATTAATTCAGAGGATAAGACCAAACCCTCCCTGGTTTGGAAAGGAAAACTAATGCTAAAAGACGAATTAGAGACTGGGAAAGATTTCTAAAAGCTGTGGAAAATAGTTATCAAGGGGATTGAACTTCTGGATTGTGCAGAAGAACATCATGCTGATAGAATGGAAGGGCTAATTTATTTGCCCTACAAAGTTCTCTCTTAGACGAGTAACAATAGCCAGCCTCTATATTTATAGAGGGATTAACTAGCAGATCGACTCTTGAAACAAACTTCTCCCTGTAGATTGGATTTAAGCACCGTACGTCTTAGAATCCTAGAAGGGAAGGAGTATGACTTGCTTGATTTAATCACTTGCCAAGCATATTACTATTATGCACAAAGTACATTTTGATTTAGTAGCTACCCCGCCATCAAGCCTTATCTATCAAGGTCCCCTTCATAATTCCATCTTATCACGTAACTTGCAGATATCTTTTCGCTCTCCCTTCTCTCCAAGGAATATACCCTGGAACATCTAACAGCCACTAATATTAGTAAAGTAATCCCGGAAAAATAAAGAAAAAAACTACCGTAAAATTAGGGTGTTTTAGCTTGTTAACACCATTTGAAAAATAATATTCCCAAATAATATTAAAAAAAAAATCTTGGCAAAATAATATATATCATGATTGCAAAATGACACATTTTAAGTTGTTATTAGTGGAAACTAGAAGGTCAAAAAAAGAGATTATTAAATGAGCTGGTACAAATTAGAAAGAGAAATGAGGAATGAGGAGAGAGAAAAAAAATAAATAAAGATTTTCAAGGCACATCAAAGATTCGATTACAATACCATAATGTTAAGTAATATTTATCTAGTTTTATTTATTAAGGGTAGAATAATATTTTCAGTTTAACCTATATATAATTCCTTTGTATTTAGGTTAACTTAAGCACTCATAATAAACATATTATTGAGAATTCTAGCCTCCTTTTATGTTTAATATGAATTACTTTAACATGGTATCAGAGCCTAGTTGATCGAACCCTTGGCTTGTTAATTTTATGGAACTCGCTGCCTTTGTAGAAATCATGTTCACAAATGTCAAAGCCACTGCTCGTATCAAAATCGTTATCATCATCCACTTCATTCCCTGTAGGATGTTCCAGCACGCTCAGTGCATTCCTTTGAAGCTTAACTTCAGATTCATTTTTCAAAACATCAGACATGAGTTGTTTGACCTATTAAAAGATGGAGGATGAAGATCAGGTTTTGTGCTTGCGGCTGAAGAATTAATATCTGAAACTTTATTTTAGATTCTTTAGCTTCTGCAATTTGGTATTTCTGTTCTGTCTCTGCAATTGTTTTAATATTTCGTCTTCTCTTCGGTTTCTGCAATTTGGTATCAGCTTTTGCAATTTGGTATTTCTGTTCTGTCTCTGCAATTGTTTTGGTATTTCGTCTTCTCTTCGGTTTCTGCAATTTGGTATTTATGTTCTGTCTCTGCAATTGTTTTGGTATTTCGTTTTCTCTTCGGTTTCTGCAATTTGGTATTTGAGTTAAGTTTCTGCAAAAAAAAAATAAAAAAATTGGAGTGATATTTTGTCTTCTGCTTCTGCAAAATCTGGTATTTCGACTTTCCTTCAACTTCTGCAATTTGGTATTTCTGTTCTATCTCTGCAATTGTTTTGGTATTTCTTCTTCTCTTCAGTTTCTGTAATTTGGTATTTGCGTTCAGTTTCTGCAAAAATAAAATAAAATTTGGAGTGATATTTTGTCTTCCGCTTCTGCAAAATCTGGTATTTCGACTGTCCTTCAGTTTCTGCAATTTGGTATTTCTGTCTCTCTCTGCAGTTGTTTTGGTATTTTATCTTCTCTTCAGTTTCTGCAATTTGGTATCAGCTTCTGCAATTTGATATTTCTGTTATGTCTCTGCAATTGTTTTGGTATTTCGTCTTCTCTTCAGTTTCTACAATTTGGTATTTGAGTTAAGTTTCTGTAAAAAAATTTTGGAGTGATATTTTGTCTTCCGCTTCTGCAAAATCTGGTATTTCGACTTTCCTTCAGCTTCTGTCATGGCATTTACTACCAAAGAGATTGTTTGGTTACGTTGGTTACTTACTGATATGAGAGTTTTCTTTTCTCATCCTACTCCTATGAATTGTGACAACCAGAGTTCTATTCAGATTGCTCACAACTCGGTTTTTATGAGCGAACTAAGCACATTGAGATCGATTGTCATCTTACTCGTCATCATCTCAAGCATGACACCATTACTTTGCCTTTTGTTCATTCTTCCTTGCAGATTGCAGATTTCTTTACCAAGACGCATTCCATATCTCGTTTTCTAGTTGGCAAACTCTCGATGCTTGTAGATGCCACATCGTGAGTTTGAGGGGAGATGTTAAGTAATATTTATCTAGTTTTATTTATTAAGGGTAGAATAGTATTTTCAGTTTAACCTATATATAATTCCTTTGTATTTAGGTTAACTTAAGCACTCATAATAAACATATTATTGAGAATTCTAGCCTCCTTTTATGTTTGATCTGAATTACTTTAACACATAAATACCATCATAGAAATCTCGATCAGATGAATCCATTGACACAAAAGAACATAACAAACGGTGACCGGAGTGGGCCACACAAACTGCTCAAATACAAGTGAGCCAACTGCTGCATGTGGCCCATTGCGATTATAGTTGGTGTCCGTACTCTGTATCGTTGGATTTGTTTCTTTGAAATCTTTTTTATAGTAATTATGGTGTCATAATTCGAGTTTCAGTGTGCTTTCAGGATTTTTTTCCTCTTTCTATTGTCTCTCCTCAATGTAATTGCTTGTTTGTCTTTGGATGAAGAGTGTAACTCACTCTGATTACGGTTAATGACTTTTCTTGGTATTATTGAATTTGTCTCATTGAGATTTTTTTGATGATACTAGTGGTGTTATAATTGGAACTTTGATGTGTTTTCGAAGTCTCTTTTTTTCTTTCTTTCTCTTTTTTCTCTCTCTCCTCTCCTCATTGTAATTGCTCACTTATCTTTAGACATATAGTGTGGTCCACTCTAATCATCATTGATAACCTCTTTAATATTGTTGAATTTGTCTCATTAAGATTTTTTTTATGATACCTATAATGTGATAATTGAAGCTTCAATATGCATTAAAGGTCTCTTTTTTTCTTTTTTTTCTCTTCTCTCACCTCATCATAATTTGTACAAGCTCATTTAATAATTTCTTTGATATTTCATATTTTCTAATAATGACAACTTGAAATGTTATGTTTTTCAATCGTGTTATGTAGCAAATTATGTTATTTCATCAATTTTTTTTAAAAATGAATTACTTTGCTATTTATTTTAAATAATGTTAATTTTCAAAAAAATCATAAAATTGAATATCTTTCAAAAAAATCATAAAATTGAATGTCTATTAGTTTTAGTCAAACTCTATTATTTGTCTTATTTTCAGTTCATTCATTTTAAAAAAATATTTTATAAAAAAAATATTTCCTTACTTTAAAATCTTTTTTTTTTACTGTTTAGGTAATTTTTTTATTGAGAAAAAAAAACATTATTTTATGAAAGAACAAAAATGTCTTGTTGTCTAAGACAACAGGAGTTACCATAACCTAGTTTGTCAAAGGTGTTAAGAAACAATCCTGAGAGGTAGCTCAACTGGTCAGGCCTTGGGTTTGCTCCCCAATGATCATGAATTCGAGTCCCATCAGGGCTACTGGAGGCTTGCATGATTATTAACTTCAGGGCCTGTATGATTAATCAAGCTACGTATAAATTGGCTCGGACACCCATGTTTTTTTTTTTAAAAAAGGTGTTAAGAAACATTAATAGTTGCTCAAATAATTTTGAAAGATATTAAGCATCATGTTTCTTTCCTCTAGTTTTTCATTTTTCATTGTAAGGTTTTTATGTTTTTAATAATGATAACATATTTTATGGAATAAATAATTAATTGTATCTACTGATAGCAATATTGATAATTGCCAAGTATTGAGTTGAAGGAACTTCCCTACTGGGGCATAGAAGATTTTTATTCTTTATGAAACTCAATGTGAAAAAAATCCTCTAAATTTATATAAAAAAAACGATTCTTGTCATAACCTAATTTTTAAATAAATAATAAAAAATGAACAAATAAAAAAAAAATATTTGAGAATGGAGTTAAGACAACATAAATTCAAAGTTCATGGATGAAATTATCAAATTTGAGAGTTAATTGGTCAGAAATTGAAGAATTAATAAGTTTGGAAATTTAATTAAAATTTGGATTAGTTTAATTAATGAAATCAGGAGCTTAATTGAAGAATTGATAAGTTTGCGAATTTAATTAATTAAAGAAAACAGAGGCTTAATTGAAAAAATATCAAAGTTTGGAGCTGATTCAAGATAAAATTGCAGGAAATTAAAGTCTGAGAATCAAATTGAATATTCCAGAAACCCACGACTGTTGTGTAAATGGCATTATGACTCAGGGATTCAATTGAAATCTAGGGGCAAAATTAAAATTGATTATTACTGATTAGGATCCCAATTGTTAAATTTAAAACGGTTAGGGGCCAAGGTGAAGATAGTCATTCCCAAGGACATAAACGGCGCCGTTTTGAAGCACTGTTTATTATCCCTTTCGTTTCACGCGGAGAAAGCCGATTCAACAGGGAAATCTACAGAAAATTCGATTCAATTATGGACCACGTCTCCTGCCCACGATCCCGTCTCCGAATCCACTACAGTCCTGCAAGTGCAGGACTGTTAACGATCACTGACACTCTCTGGCCTTATAAAAGGCCAGAGAAAGACGCAGAAAAAAATAGGGAGAGAAAAAGGGAGAGCACGAACGGAAACAGAAACAAAACATAGGGGGGAGAACACTGGAAACAGGGAGAGGCAGACTAAAAAGATAAAGGAGAAGAGAGCAAAAGCCAGCGTTGCCTTCGTCCCCAGAACGCAAGCAAAGTGAACAAGGGAAAACAGAGAAACTGCAAGCATTGATCAGCCTGGCACCACTCCGAACCATCAGAAGCAGAGGAAGAAACCCAAAATAACAGCAGAAAAAGAAGAACGACCCAGAGTCAGAATCAACTGCAGCCATCTTCATCGTCTCCGGAAGCATGTACGCCCGTTCTCATCTCGTTCTGCATTCTTCGAAATTGAAATGTTACATGAACACTGTGCGAAGGTAATTTAATTACCTTGGCACTAGCCTCTTGTTTGCTCAGCGGTCACTGGCTTGGGCAGTGATCGGGCGGGCTGGCTGGGCCTAACCCAGCTCGTATGGGTTAAACGGGTCCAATAAAATAAAATAAAATAAAAAATATACATGCATTAAAAGTAAATTTGTTTTGTTGGTTTATTCACCGATGCTAGAGTCAGGAATAAAAAAAACATATACTGATTAAAATTTTTTTTGCTACGTAATATTTATTAATGCCAGAGTTGAAAGTATCCGTAGTTGAATATTCATTGACGCTAGAGTCAGAAATATTACAAGCAAACCATCATAGCATTCACTAACAAACTTTTAGTAATTTAAGACAAAACCAGCAATGCAACCTGACATAGGCGGGACGTTTAAGAGGTAATAATATCTTTCCTTTTACGTAACCAGTCTCGTACCATAGAATCTCTGTTGACCAGTCAGGATTCCTAGTGACTATAATACTAGGTGGCGAATCCTTAAACAAGACCATTTCCTATCAAAGAACAAGATGCCGGAAATTTATTCTTTTCATTTTCATTTCATTTAATTTTTTAAGGTTGCCGCGATGTCGGGAGTGACAATTCTCAAAGGGTTAATGTCACTATTTGTGTATAATGGATTTTATCCTTATATTATAGCAAATATATAAGTATTTATAGATTGATCACATGACAAATAATATTATACTTTTTTATAATTTGGAAGCGTGATACTTTGATAAACAAGACTAGTTAAATATAAATATACTAACGCTTCAAAATTACATTTGCACAATTCCAATTCGAAATCTTGAAGTGAATGAAATTTTCTTTTACCATAAAAACTAGTCCTGGGAGACATCCAACTAATATCCGTGCAAGCAATTCTCTTGCACTTAATTAGTTGAGGGAAAATGTTATGTCCATAACACTTACTAGATCAGTAGCCGGTGTATTGTTGTGGGTTATATCATTTTTTTCCAGTGCAAAAGCAAAATGTATAGATATTGTTAATGTGTTTTCTAGTATGAATTTTTTTTTTATCATTAATTCAAAATATGATGTACACGATACCTTTTTAAATATTGAGATACTGGTATAATGCATGATACTGTTTTTGAAATACTTAGATAATGATTATTCCATCGAAGAATAAGCCCAATCAATAATAGACCACAATCCCTAATTCCAAAACTATCCTCCCCTCTCCCTCTCCTATAACTCAAAATTCCTTCGTTTTTATGAACAAGACAAGCTAAAGATAATTTAACGTTTGATGTGAGCAAGTAAGACTCGTGATTCATGAATTAAAATCATAAGATTTGTTATTTGTTATCTATATCAACCATGTGATTCTGATCGACAATTGTCCATATCCCACGTTTTAATTGTGTTTTAATATTATTTTTACCGTAGTCACCAAACATTATGTATTAGAAATCATACAAGAAGAGATCGCATAATCATGTTTTTTTTTTTAATATATTCTAGATTTTAGGGTTTCCATGTTGTAGGATGCATATTACATTTAACAATTTTGTTTTATACATTAACTAAGCAATTTGATTATCAATGTAACCCCCCGTAAAAAAAAAAAAACAGATTAGATTTTGAACATTTTCGAATACTGAATTTAATTTTGATCCGATGACTATGCTTACAATGTTAATTTTGATGGGGAAACTTCCATTTTCTAATTCACTCACATCCTATCTTTTAAGATTTGTCAAGCGAATTACTTTAAGATTTTCACTGGATTATTGAACTTTTATGACTCCACTATTATATTGATTTTGATGCAATAAATATTATCATAAACAAGGTGCCCTAAGAGATTTCCGAAAGCAAATCAAAATTCACTCGACAAATTATATAGTGTGTTTCGTTTTCAGGGTTGTTTGGTGTTTTTAGGGAGGATGCAATTGTGAGTTCTTAGGGACAAATATGGTTTTGATTGTCTGTTCATGGAATTTCTTTGAAATTGAGCATTTTGGATTTTGTGTTTTTGTGCAATGTGATTGTACCCCAGATTCATTTCCATGTAGCAATATATATTTTTGAACTAAATTTGTTTTTTTTCTTGTTTTTTTAGTGTTTAAACTAAGGGTATATATACTCTGTGGTTTTGTTGTGGGCTGATAAGAGACAAATGAAAATGTGTGTTCTATTGTTATGGTTAAGGTTGCGTATTGATTTAGGTTATTATTACTTAAGTATATAATTGTAATGTAATCTCCATTCTCTCTGCGGGGAATGTGGCAAGTTTGAATTAGAAACCTCGAGCAAATATTAGGGTATGGGTGTTCATAAGCAAGAATTTATATCTTTTTTTTTTAATTATTAACCATGCGGGCGATAAGAATGTGGCTTTTGAGATAGTATTGTTTGATACATAATCATGTTACAAGATTTATGACTTCACTTGCAAGAATCCGATCCAACTTGAAGGTGTGGCTAGCTAATGGGTTGTCTAAATAAAATCAATTAATTTACATCATGAATTAATTATTGATGTGTATTTACAGGTTTTATGATTTTTGAATAGAGTGCTGAGATTTTCTTAAAATAGAATTTAATGATAATATTTTTTTATCAAATTTATTTAGATGAGGAAAAGAAGGTTAGTAGAGATAGAAACGAACATGAGTGAAGTTGGTTCTTCTAGCAGTGCTTCTAATGAGCATGAGCAGACAATGCTGCCAAGTGTTGACCATGACAAGACATCTTAGGCACCCTCTCGTGATGCAAGATTGTTAGGTGTGAGTGCGACTCACAAAGCGGATGTCCCTTTTGAACGAGATGTTTACACTTAGAAGTATATTACTTAGTGGAAGCCCTGACCATAACATGCAAGTTTGTTTTCTTTCCTACCAATAAAAAATTAAACAACAATGAATAAAGTTTGAATAATTAATTTTAGTGAATGAATTAAAATTCAAGTTTACAAATGTTGAGTCTATTCGCATGATAACACATGCGAACATCGACAATGAAATCGTCAAAGGAACTGCTTTCGTTTCAATAGAGTCAGGTTTTAAAAAATGCTGAATGGAAGCTTGTGATTGATGCTTGGTTTGGAAAGTTTAAGATTAATATATACATAAATAATTATTCTTTTAATATTTAATTTGGTTAGTTTTTTAATTTTAATAAACTAATTATTTTATGAAATTGACGTGTAAGGAAAAAACAATTATTGGGAGGAGGCTAATAATGGTGTGGCCAAGAGAGTGTGGGACAATCACAACACTATTAGGTAAGATTTAATTCAAATTGTGATATTTTTTTAAGAAAAAATTATAAAATTTTATTTTTGTTATCTTATTTGATTTTTTTTCTTATAGACCAGGTTGCTTGACTTCTGGTATGATGCAAAAAAAAAAAAAAAAACAAAGAAATATGCAAAAGATAAATGTATTTTAGGTTGGGAAAACATGGATGTGTGAAGGGATTTCAAACCTTCATACGTCACAGAGGGTATCTAGGATGCTTATCTCAAACTTGTGATGTTAGAGCATTTCTTAAGGCGATCACAATTCGGTTTGGAGAATTGGACCAAGAAGATTCATTGGTTCATGACCACACCAACAAAACCATTATGTTTGTTTCACATACAAAACAAGTGGTAAGATTATGTTTTTATGATATTTATTTAAAAACATTTAACTAATAATAGCTTTCTTTTGCAAGCTGCAGTGCTTGGACATGATCCAAGATCGTTGATGCTTTTTGTTAAAACCTAGTTGCAAAAGGAGGACAAATAGAAAAGGTGCAACAACTTGTGGATAGTCAAGCTGAAAAGTTCATGGTAAGTATGATTTGAACATTTTTTTAGTTATATATATATATATTTGATTTCTTGTTTTTATTTTATAAAACATATAAACACCCGATTGCACGAGAGATATGAGGGAGATTTTTCGACCCATCCAAGATTTGGATTTGTGGTTGGAGAATTGATCTACCAATAGCTTCTATAGAAATCGAGTTTACAGTGTCTGTAACACTATGGCCGAGGATATGCGGGCGGACCATAATGTCTCGACCGTTAGGACCTCACAATCTAGATTAAGCTAGTAATCACCAGTCGTCCAGACGATCATACGAGAACATGTTCAAGATGAGATGACCTTCTATAAGGCTAAGACGAACTTCTGAGGGATAAATTGAATGTCATCGAGTAGCTGTTGGCAACTTTCACTGGTGTATGTGATTCACCTCGTCACCTTTCTGGTTCCAGTGAAGATTAGTCTTCGTCTCCTCCTCCATCTTCTGTTGCCTAGATAGATAAATTGTATCTGATAATATTTTTAAATTGATAATACAAATTTTATTTTTATTTTTATTTAATTTTGTTTAAATTATATTTTTATTTTAATTTAAATTTGTTTTGATTTTTTTAATTGTATTGTTTGTTTTAATTTTTTCTAAAAATAATTACATATAATTATGACTGAATTACCATCTATTTATTATATCAGTAAGATAGATATAAATGTAATTCTTTGACAGATTAATTCTATCGATAATATACATATAATCATCGATGGATTTACCATCGATTTATTTTGTTGGTAACATACATATAATTTTAATTCATTGATGGATTAATTACATCGGTTATATGCCAAAATTATTGATCGATTTACTAATGAAATTATTGCCGGTAATTTTTTTTTGTTTAGAGCGATAATTCCATCGGTGATTGTATTACCGATGGAATGATCAACATAATAGAAATCACCAACAATGTATTTTCCGATGATATTTTTCCATCTATTCTTTTGTAATTATGACAAAATATTCTATTGGTGTTTTGTTTTGTTTTTTTTTTTAGTGTTTCAATCATTTTTCGTGAGAGGAGAGAGAGAGAATCGTTTTATTCTAGTATAGAGAGAGAAAGTATTGACGTTGATTCTGACAAAAAAAAAGGTTGATCTTGGTGTCAATAAGTTTCATTTGATGAAAAAAATTTCACCTAAGTGTTATTTTTTCTTCTTATTGTCTGAGAAGTTAGATATGCTAGCGAGAATATTTTTAGATTTAGGTTGATTTTGGGATTCGAGCTATTTTTAGGTTGTTTGATGCTATAAATAGATTTATTAAGGTCGAGGAGCACGGGCTGGAATGCCCACACACTTAGGCTCTTTTTTTAGATGGTCGAGGCACATTGGGTTGCCAAACCCACACACTTGGACTCTTTTTTGGCTTTTTAAAAAAAAAAATTAAAATTTTGTTATTTTATATTTAGGTAAAATATAAATTTAATAAAAAAAATCATCAAATCCAGTTAAGTTCATGACCTGGATCGTAGGTTTGAAGGGTTAATATAAAATGTTCTAGTCGATCCTATATTTTATCATCTGAATATTTTTTTTAAAAAATAAGTCAGATTGAATTTATGTAAAGCATTTGGTTTATTTTGAATTTATGTTAGTGATGTATTTTTGGTGGAATTGATTTGTTCAAATTTGTTTATTACATGATTGTCACAGTCTCATGATCCGGGTCGTATGTGGAGCATGTTGACATGAGTTGACCCAAGCTACTTTAGTGTGTTAAAATGTCAATATATTTTTTTATAAAAAAATCATTTTGTAGATTTTTCATTCCTTTAATTTGTTTTTACATCTTACATTGGATCTTATGATCTAAATCGTGAACTTGACAAGTTAGGCTGTGAAATTGTGAAGCCTAGTCAATAAATTGTCTTAGGTTTTTTTTATAAAAATAGATGCGCCACTAAAAGTTTTTTTAAGCATTTGATTTCTTTTAAATTAATATTCATGATATGTTTTGTTTTGCTTTTTACATAATTAATTAACTTTGATTTACTTTTTATCAAGTTTTTATCATTTTGATTTTTTTTAAAATTCCAACCACATTATTATTTATTTATCAAGTTTAATAACACTTATAACAAAATTTCCATAATCTTGATATTTCTTTTAATGTTTTTTTTTAAAATGATCTGTCCATTTCAAAACGCGGGTCAATGGAATAGTATCTCTTACGGGCAAAAAAATCGATGTCGTGGACTTGAAAGCCTGTAAATCATAACCATTCGAATGCTTGTAGACGAGTGGACGAGAGGGGGCAAGTCCCAATTTAAACCTTACTCAATTACGTTAGACAAGAAAAAAAGGGTAAAACTACATAGGACGTAGTACATGCTTGATTCTTCTGTTTGAAAATTAGCTTAAACCGACTCTCGAAATCCGTAAACAACTTTTTTAGCAGCTGCTCCTATTACATATTTCTTGTGGAGAACACTCTTTGGAGAGAGACAACATATTGGAGAGAGATTAGTACTGCTAGGCGCTAGCACTACCGATTCCAGGGAGAGAAATGGAGAGGTTGGTGCTGGCATTACTATGAGAAGCAGCTTCCACAAGCTTTCTTGAACGCTGGCGTCCTCTGTGTATGTGCCTGTCACAGTACTTTTGATCTGGAAGAACCTCTTTGCTACACCTCCACTTCTTTCCATCCGTTCTCCTACATCTCCCTGGCTCATGTTCCATTCCTTTCTTATATTCCAAATATAATGGGTTACACTTACACCCCATAACTAGACCCCCCACGAGAAAAAAAAGGACCAAAATCAAATCTCTTTTAAGGATTAAGAAAAATAATTTACTTGTAAATTAGTCAATGATCAAGTATTTATGAAAAAAGAGAAGTATTTGGCATCCATTTTGTAGTAATTTGGTAAGAGATAGTCATCAAAAGAAAAAAAGCGTGAGATTAATTTACGAGGGACTTACAGCTAGGGTAGAGCTGGTACAAGCTTGAACTGAGACCACCAAGGGAAGCAGTAACACTTTTCCATATAGGTAAAACAAGATGGTAAGGTACAGGAAATCCAGCTTGGATATACTTGTAGATAAGAGACTGAAGTTCTAGCTCATGCAGTTGAAGAATAGTGAACCCATAAGGTTTTTTGCAGCCAGTTATTGGTCTTTGACTAGAACCACCACGTCCAAGCTCAACTCCTAGCCCAATTGAAGGTGACCGAGACCGACCATTGCGCCTATTTCCCTCCATGTTCCAACCGTTTAGCAGTCCAGTCCCTAGAAATTAAAAATAAAGAAAAAAAGTGAAACAATGATTGTTAATTAGACTTGTTTAATTGAAATGAAGAGAAATTGGAAAAACAAGAGAGCAAGTGCAAACTAGAGTTCGAAAGACGGGCAATCTTGGAAGGTGGGGCTTGAGATTTCATTTCTTGCGTATGGGCATCAAGATGGTCAAAAAGAACTGAACAGAACAGACTGAGTCGCACTGAGTGAAAGAAAGATCCTATAATGAAATGTTCTCAGCAAAGTTGCAGCAATAATAGATCTCAAAGTCAGAAATTAACAGTAGTGATAAAAGGTAAATGTTAAATTGCCTACCGGCTACCTTCTCTTCACTGTCACGAAGTATTTCCCTTTCATTTTACAGCTGTAAAAATCTGTGCTCTGAATAAAGACAAGTAATGTAGCAGCCACAGTAATGACAAACGTACAAGCTTGTCTTTAATGCCCACCTATTTAAGAGAGAGAGAGAGAGAGAGAGTGAAGGGAGACAGAAAGTCCGCTGACATGTCATGTTTTGTCAGAAAACAACACGTTTGTCAGACGGTGACAAATAGTAGAGTGTAGGACCTATATGAACATTTCATAGACTGATGACAAGGAGGCTCTTGTTGGCTAGTTGGAACAGTTTTATCACAATCTCACCGTCTATATACGGAGCGAAGCCCCCTTCTGATGCCTTTTTTTCTTCTTCTCATGTGTCCGGGGTTGGGCAGGAGAATTCAGTGAAGTTCACAATGAGAGTGCGAGACAAAAACAAGTAAAGTGAGCGGTGCATGAATGGGAAAATACCAAATCTAATGATGCAAAACTTTTTATCAACAGTAACGAGGATTGTGGAAAACCTTACTAATAATATAAGTAGGTTGATGGGCTTCATAATTTAGGGGATCATGAGTACCTATAAAACATGTTTTTTTAAAAAAAGATTTTTCACTACTTAAATTAATAGTATCAATTAAGAAAATATAACATTTTGAGGCTGTGCAAACTGTTCGTGTATTAATTTGTTTACATAAATTGTGATGATGAAAAAGAAGATTAGAAAAAGAAAAACAGAATGATAAAATGAATGAATGAAGAACGGTGTTCATCCCTACCTTATGATTCATAGACTTACGTTTATATCCATGAACTTCATCAACTTGCATGGTGCAAGGGAAAAATAAGGAAAGAACATGATATATAGGCAAATAGCAATCACTTAGATTTATAGCCCTAACAGGTAATGGTGTTCTATTCGAGAAGAAGAGATTTTGTCATATAGACTATCAATTAGGCTTAAACATAGCTAACATGACCAACATTACTGTGGCCGAATGATGAGAAAATGACATAAGCATCATGGAGGTAAGTGAATCCCATATGAGGTCGGGGTGTATTTTCTTAGACGTATGGCCTAATGGGAAAGGAGGGGACTATGAGCCCACCATGAAGCTATAAGAATGTTTGAGTTGGTTTGACCTTTTAAGGGTTTATGTTATGCTTGTTGATCCCACCTAAATCCAAAGTCCCTAATTAGTCTATGTAGCATGATTGAACCTAATTAAAAGATGCTTTATGTCCAGACTTGCTCCAGTATATCATCTTTTAAGCTTAAGCTATATCTCGTGCTCTGTATCATTCGGGCCTAAGTTGTGCCTCATATCTCACACTTTTAAGCCTAGGTTATGGGTATAAATTCCAAACCAATTAGTACCCCCAAATCTTTGTGATGGAATAACAAAAAGACTTAGTTAGCTATTTGAGTGGTTTTGTGGTCGAGTAAGTTTAATTGGAATATTTTGGGGTGTAACTTAATTGGTTAGATCCTGATTTTACTTTAGAGATCACTAATTCAAATCCCACAAATCTTAGAGCAACTGGAAGTTTATATGATCGTTAACTTCAAGATCTATGAAATTAGTTAAGATGCGTGTAAATTGATCCAAACAACCATGCTAATAATAAAAAATAAAAATTGGATGAGAGAAGTTACCTTGTCATTTGTTTGTTTAATGAACTTGTCTTTTGTTAGTTGGGTGCTTTTATGTCTAGGCACCTAGAGAGTCTAAGAGGTAAGTGTGTAAGTGCGTGGATGAAGTTGAAATATTGGTGTCCTTTAAAAATAACACCTTTTGTTATGATGTTACAACATTTCCATGTAGTAGGGCACATGGATGAAGATCATATGGCTACATTAAATGTACTCCTAGATGTGTGCAAGACATTCAACCTGTTTATAGTTGTTATTTTTCATATCTGCAAAACCTTTTCTCTTTTAGTGTTTATGCAGTTTCCCACAAGTGTTTTATAGTGAGAGAACTAAAAAAAACCCATAATTAAATTTTTTTTAAAGCTTTTAAAACTTATATAGATGTCATTCTCCTTACTTTCAGATCATTGTCAAGGTGCAATAGAAGGATTTCACCCTATTATGATGTTGGTATTGAGGATTGTAGTTTATAGCAATGCAAGTTCTCTCTTATCTAACCAGAATTCAGTGGAACAAACTCTAGTAAAGTCAACATTTCTTTTTTCAAAATAATATTAAACATGGTAGATTCAAGTAAGGTGACTATTATACCTAAACGTTTTATTAGTGAGAATGCTAAAAAAGACTACAAAAATGGATTAAGGTGTGAAGAGCTTGGAAATGGGGTTAAATAACCCATTGTCGACACTATAAAGTTTTCAGGGGTAGTTAGACAACCCTAGCACAATGGGTCTCTCTGTATGTGCTGGAAAAGAGAAAGAGGACTATCACAGCTCTACTGTGGATGGGTGGTTTGGATAGTTGATGATGGCTGTGTGGCGTAGCTCATGATGGTTGTGGGCTGCTAGGAGAGAAATGAGTTTAATGAAGTAGCTTGAAGGTCACAGGTTGTCAATGAGTGCTGGTGTTGTCATTGTCATCATTGCAATGTGAGAGAGATGGTTTTGGCCGTCAAGACTGGAGCTTGTGGAAATGCTTTTTTTTTTTGCTTTAGGAGAGTGTGTTGGATCATGGCTCAGATCACCGGTGGAGAAGAATCAGAGGCTAGTAAATAAGAGAGATTGGTTTTTAATTGCTATGAGAGAGGCTTCATGCTAAGAGGGGAGACTCTTTCTTCTGTATTTTTGTTTATGAATGGATACGTCTGGAGACTGTGAGCTTGCAGGAGGGTCATGTTTTTTCAGGTGAGAATCTTTATTGTTTTTTATAATGGGAGAACGTATGTGTGTTTTTTTTTCTAACTAATTTCTCTTAAAATCCCCTCTCTCTCCCCTTCTTTCTTTTTTTTCTTCCTTGACATTTTTGGCCCCCTTGTCTAAACATTCTTTATTCTTTATTTTTCTTATTTTTCTTGTGTTTTAATATTTTTTGAAAAAAAATAATGTCAACTCGATAAAATTGAACAATGATTTTGAAATGAGTACGTTCAAATAAATGTGTCGAAAGTAAATTTTTAAATTTTTAATTCTTTTGAAAAGACGCTAAAAATACCAAAAACAATGAAAATACTTGTGAATATAAAATTTAGATTTGTTTCTTGTTTTTTGCTATTTTTTGAATTTCCTAAAAATAGTAAGAAAAGGGGAGTAAAAAATTGGATTGTGACAAATTATATAAATATCCTTTTAATAAATTTAGTTAAAAAAAACAGATAAAGAAAAAAGATAAATTGTGATGAAACACGTTGTCTTCTAGTGTAGATTACGGCTATATTTGATGATCAAAAAGTCGGATCTGTTTTTGGATTATAAAAACCAAATTTTAAACTTGTTTTAACTTGAAAATAGTTAAGAACATTATAGCCCTATTAAACCCATTTTAACCCCTAAACCTCCTACAATTGATAAAAAAAACCAAAATTAAATTGATAATTTTTTTTCTTAGGCCCTGATCTACTTTTTTTCAACATGATAAAAAATCCAAGCCATCTTTATAGAACTCCTCTCTCAAAGACAAACCAGTTAATAATAAGATTGGTTTTTTTCATGACCAAAATATGTTTGACCGACCTCTTTCTATTTTCATTATTTTTTGATGACTCTCTCTCTTTCTCATATCTCAACATTTAATAATTGAAATGTGAAAAAAAAATAAGGACTTCGAAAGTTAAATCCATCAACTTCAACGATCAAGAGTTGCATAAACTAAGAATTCAAGGATTAAAATATTGTTTTACACACCTTTTCAACAATGAGCTTTGTATTTGTATTTGTTTTTGTTCTTTTATTTATTTTTTTAATTACAATTGAGATTATATTTTGCAAAATTGATCTTTAATACAATACAAACATAGACCTTGACTCTTTGCATATGAGAAAGTATGTAAAGTGAAAAAAACTTTGACATATAAAACTATGCTAAATAATCAGAAAGAATTTAATTGGAAAAAAATATTAATGGATAAAATTGAAAAAAAAAAAACATTATGGAATGAAAAATGTACATGGGAGTGAGCAAATCAGCACAATGAATTGTTGTTATGTTTTTACTGTTATTGTAATATCGTATCATATAAAAATATTGATTTACTTGTCATGGGAGCTAATCAGATTCTAACCATTAGTCTACATCAAGCTTTAGGTAACAACAATATCAATTTTGTATTTTGTGCGTGTATGGTAACAATGATGCATAGTCTTTTTAATAGTACTTTTCAATGGTAAAACTCATTAAAATTATGTTTTTCAAGTTTTATTTATTTATTTTAGATATTAACAAATCAATTTTTTTGAAAAACACTTAAACAAGTATTAATTTGATATTTTTTTAGATGAAAAATATTTTAAAAAACATATTAAACTGCAAAAATAATCACACCCTTCTTTTTCTAGAAAGCATCCAATATCTTAAACAAAATTCTCAACCATAAAAAATTAAAAAGAAAACAAATAGTAATAAAAAAATACGGATAAAATCTGGTATAAAAATAATTAAAGAAAATAATGAGTGACTTAATCGGAAAAAAAAAGAGCAATTAAAAGAATGAGGACCAAAATTGGATAAAAAAATGTAATATAATTTCAGGGACAAAATTGAAAGAAAAAACAAATTAAGAAAATGATAAATTTTTTTAAAATAATAAGGACTAAAATTGGATAAAAAAACAAATGAAATAAAATTTTGAGGGACTGATTGGAAGGAAATAAATAAGGAAAGGATAAAAAAAAGAGCAATTAAAAGAATAAGACTCAATTTGAAAAAAAAAATGAAATAAAATGTTGAGAAAGAAAATTGAAAGAAAAAAAAACCAGGAAAAGGATAAAAAAACAACAATCAAGAAAATGAATACCATATTTGATATGAAAACAAAACAAAGTTAAATAAAAAGGGATGAAATTAAAAAAAAATTCAAAATAAAAAGACCAATACAAAGAAAAATGATTATAATTGAAAGACAATAAATAGAAGGATAACTTAAATTTTTGGCTGATCTAGCATGAATTTCAAGGAACAGAGAGAAAAAATAAAAGGAGGAGGAAAAAAAGTTAACCTTTGCCAAACTGTTATGATTTGAACCGCACATGTCGCCCTTTAAGTTCTGTTTTTATTGGATGTTTCGGACGGTATAGTGGTTGAAAAATTTTGATAAATTTTTTTATATATATATTTCTTATCCAATCCAAGACATGGATAAGAGTCTCTGAACTTGATGAATCAATAGGTAAATAGTAGATTAATGAGTACCCAAAAACAAAGCAGACAAAACTGAATTGAATATTTTCAATCAGCACACGATGAAATAAACAATATCAATTTGGTTACAAACACATGAAACGTTAACCAATTAAACATGAGATAACTATTATTGAATATCAAGACATAATGATCATTACTTGTATCAAAATACAATGCATCAAAACCCCACACTTTGAATATGGACACTTCTTTTTTATTCATTACAAATTGCACACTTTTCTACTTAGCTTCACCTAGAAAGGTACATTTTCAATAGATTTTACATGTCTACCATCCTTGTAAGAAGCGTTTTAGATATTAATCCAGATAATAATAATAAAAAATAACACGAATTACTATGTTATCAAGTAAATTTATGAATCATTGATTAATTGAGTTTAATTATTTTTATTACTAGTTTCATTTCTTAGAAAAAAAATCTTTTAGTGTCACGTCATTCTAATCTTGAGTGAAATAAATACAGTTACTTCAAATCTTTTTTAATAAAATAATCATGTTGTAAATCAATAAAATCAAAGTTACTGGATGTAGTTACTAATTTATAATTAGATATGTATAGAATGAAAAATTCTTTCTCAATAATTTTATGTTTTACATGTCTCTCTCCAACTTGTTAGAACATACCCTACATTTACTAATATATATTTTTTAATTTTTATTTATAAAAATACTAATTTACCTCTAATCCAAATAAAATATAACAAAAAATACACAAGAAAAATGCTAATATATATATATATATATATATATATATATATATATATATATATATTTTATTAATGTGGGTGTCTGGGCTAGCTTGCGTGCACTTCGACTAATCTCACGGACCCTGAAGTTAACGACCATGTAAGCCTCTAGTGGCCATCATATTAGTAACTACAGGGCTCGAAACTGATACTAAAATATCTTTTGATTCATCCTTTAATTTTTATTTTATTTTATGGACAATGAAGCACTTATACGATTTAAAAACAAATTACACAAAAGTTCTCTTATTTTTTTTTTGTCTTTTAAGAGCATTTATGTAATTTAATTGTAAAAAAAATAAAAATATAAACTACTAAATTATCCCAATCAATTTACAAATGACCTCTAATTCCATGAAAAATGTTATTTTACCCTCACAAGCAAGGTAAATGTTATTTTACCCTCACAAGCAAGGTAAAAGCTTTGTATAGAGAAGGGTAAAATAATAATAATAATAATAATTACACTACACATCTACGATGGTATATCCAAATAAAATATAACAAAAAATATAGGAAAAAAATACTAAAAAATCTTTTGATTCATCCTTTAATTTTCTTTATTCTATGGACAATGAAGTACTTATTCTATTTAAAAACAAATTACAAAAAAATTCTCTTAGCCTTTTTTTTTTTCTTTTAAGAGCATTTATGTAATTTAATTGTAAAAAAAAATATATATAAACTACTAAATTATCCCAATCAATTTACAAATGACCTCTGATTCCATGAAAAATGTTATTTTACCCTCACAAGCAAGGTAAAAGCTTTGTACAGAGAAGGGTAAAAAAAAAATTAATAATAATTACACTATACGTCTACGGTGGTATATCTTACAATTTACAATAAAAAACCGAGCTCCTTCATGTTTTTGTCATAATAACATCCAAACGGAACCAATGAATTCTGACCGTCCAAAAATAGGTGCGCCACATGCTTACATGCATTCCTCACCATCAAATTACTTGACGTAACGCATTTGATTTCATTAACTGGTGGAAAAGAAGGATGCAAAATGTTGGGTCCAATTTTCTACAAATAGACCAGAAAAGAATAAGAGAAGTGTACGAAGATTAGCGTTCACAATCGATTGATTTCGGATTTCCAACAATTTACATTAGAGAGACAAATGGAATCCTTGATAAATCTTCTGCTATGTGTTCTCTTCACATTTGTCTTGGTCAAGATACTTCATTTCATTGCGAGGGGAAGCAAAACTGAAAGTTCAGGAAAGCTTCCTCCAGGTCCAGCAGCTTTACCGATTATAGGCAGCCTCTTGGATCTTGGTGACAAACCTCACAAGTCTCTGGCAAGGCTTGCCAAGACTCATGGTCCCTTGATGAGTTTGAAGTTAGGCCAAATCACCACAATAGTTATATCTTCCCCAACCCTGGCAAAAGAAGTCCTCCAAAAGCATGATGTCTCCTTTTCTAACCGAACCATTCCTGATGCACTTCGAGCTCACAAACATCATGAACTTGGTCTGCCTTGGGTGCCGATAGCCATGCGGTGGAGAAACCTTAGAAAGGTTTGCAACTCCTACATTTTCACTAATCAAAAACTCGACGCTAACCAAGACCTGAGGCGCAAGAAGATTCAAGAGCTGGTTGCTCTTGTTCAAGAACATTGCCTTGCTGGTGAGGCAATGGATATAGGCCAGGCAGCTTTTACAACCGCACTAAATGCCTTGTCAAATAGTATTTTTTCCTTGAATTTGTCTGATTCAAATTCTGAAACTGCAAGTCAGTTAAAGGAGGTTGTTGGGGGTATCATGGAAGAGGCAGGAAAACCAAACTTAGCAGACTACTTCCCTGTACTTAGAAGGATTGACCTGCAGGGCATAAAGCGTCGCATGACAATTCATTTTGGGAAGATACTCAACATCTTTGATGGCATAGTCAATGAACGGTTACAATTAAGAAAAATGCAGGGTTATGTCCCGGTCAATGACATGCTAGATACTCTTCTCACAATCAGCGAAGACAATAACGAGGACATCATGGAAACTAGTCAGATTAAACATTTGTTCTTGGTTACTTCTTTTTCTCCTCCTTTTGCCAATTGTTTCATTTACGTTTTTCCTTTGAAGTTTTTGAATTTTCTGTATATTTTAAGAGAATTCTCCTTGTTAACTTCTTTGTTTGTTACAGGATTTATTTGCTGCTGGTACAGATACAACTTCTAGCACACTGGAATGGGCTATGGCAGAACTACTCCACAATCCCAGGACATTATCTATAGCCCGAACAGAGCTTGAGCAGACTATTGGAAAAGGCAGCTTGATTGAGGAATCAGACATTGTCCGGTTGCCTTATCTGCAAGCAGTTATCAAAGAAACCTTCAGATTGCATCCAGCAGTTCCTCTCTTACTCCCTCGGAAAGCTGGAGAGAATGTAGAAATAAGTGGTTACACTATCCCAAAAGGTGCACAATTGTTTGTTAATGCGTGGGCCATAGGTAGAGATCCAAGCTTATGGGAGGATCCAGAGTCATTCGTGCCGGAGAGATTCTTGGGGTCAGATATTGATGCCCGTGGCCGGAATTTTGAGCTTATTCCATTTGGTGCTGGACGAAGAATTTGCCCTGGATTGCCTTTGGCAATGAGGATGTTACACATGATGTTGGGTTCACTTATTCACTCTTTTGATTGGAAGCTAGAAAATGGAGTGACACCAGAGAGCATGGACATGGAAGATAAGTTCGGCATCACCTTAGGGAAGGCTCGATCCCTGCGAGCCGTACCAATACAATTGTAAGGTAAATTGCTTGTTTTGTTTGAGATTAGTAGAAGAGCAAGGGACATAACACAATTACTTGAGAGGATATGTTGCGTCTTGGAGCCAAAAACTGATCACTATCTGTCTTTAGCCATCCGTGCATTTATGGTCTAAATTCATTTCATTTTTCTGTCCCATCTTCTGGCCTCTGTTCAATTACTATAATCTGACAAAAGCAGAAAACTTTAATAATTTAATATTCATGTGCTACACTTGTTTGGGATGATGATTGTTTTTTATCTTAAAAATATTTTTAAATAAATTTAAATATTTTTATTTTTTTATTTATTTTAAATTAATATTTTTTATATTTTCAGATTATTTTAAAGCATTGATATTAAAAATAATTTTTAAATAATAATAATAACAAAATATTATCTTAATCTATTTCTGAATAAAAAATCCTTTAAAAAAAAATAACAAACATACTTTTAATCAAATCTGGATGATGACCTGAATGATGGGAAGATTATATATTTATAGCCCTTTTCAACCTTTTGAGATCTGCTTGAGCTTTATTGTGATTTGTCTCAGGAGTGGCCGAAGGATATGCGTAGATCTGTTTGTGGTCAGAAACTGTAGGCGATAGTAATAATTATGGAATTTTTTTTTTCAATCTCCAGCAATATATATAAATAGACATTTTTCTGAGAACACTTTCAACACAGCAACAGAGCTTTTAGATTTTCTCAGGAAACCTTCAAACTTCAATCAAGATCTCGATAGATTGGAACACTTGTGTAAAAGAGTGAAAGCATTTACTGATGTTGATATGAAATCTTTCTTTATTCTTTTCAAGAGAAGTGTTAAAAACCATTATAGAAAATGCACTCAATGATCTTTATGAGGAAATTCGGATCTACATTTTTTTAAAATTCAGATCTTTATGCACTCAATGATCTTTCTCTAGAGACTTAAATATTCATAGACGAGAAGTGAATTAGTAGATTGTTATATCAAAGATATCTTTTTATTTTGAACCTTTCCTAGTAAAGTATCAGCAAATTTAACCGGTTAATTAGCAAATATACTATGAATTAAGATGATAATATGACATTTACAATACCCAACCAAACGTATTAATCAATAATTTCTTAGTAAATCTGATCATGTATTTATTTTTGTCAAAAATTAACCGAAAATTAACTTTTTATCTGCATGGAGATATACAATGACTTAACTTTATTTATGTTTTTTTTATATAAACACATTTGTCAACCTTGTTGATTTAAAATAGTTCATACTTTCTTGATGTTTGAATTTTTTAACAACAAATCTTGCCTTGTATTTTTCAATGATTTTATCAACTTCCATCTTCCACTTAAAAATCCTTTCATATTCTAATAACATACTTCTAAGAGAAAGATTTACTAGCTCTTATGTATGATTTTGCATGATAAACTCGATCTCATTATTTAATGTCTCCTTCCAATAGAAAGTTTCAAAGCAGAACATTTTCTCGGAATAGCTTCAAGACTCATTTTCTAACAAGTTAGAAAATCAAGACCGAATGTTTTTATCATCTTCTCCCTCTTTCTCGGCTGGATTTCATTGTCTACTACAGATCTTTCATTTATAATTTGATGATGACAACTTAAGCTTGCTTCATTTGTCCTTTAAGTGAATGAATTTCTCAAGCTTCATTAAAAAAAAAACATCTTTTCTAAAAATGTTGCATTCCTTGCTTCTTTTATTGTTTTAGGATGAACATTCTCACTACTTGACTTGTATACAAGAAATCCATATGCACTATTATTATAAGCATATCCAATAAATACATGATCCATAATTTTAGGTCTTATCTTGATCTTTTTAGGATAAAGTATTGTCACCTTCACAAGGCACTTTATACTTTGATGCATTTACAGGAAGATCTTTTTCCTTTCCATAACTTAGACGGTTTTTTTTTTCTAAATTTTTATAAGGTACTTTATTAAGTGTATAATTGGTAGTTAAAATTTTACATGATGAACTCAATCTTGCTATTTATTGTCTCCTTCTAATAGGAAGCTTCAAGGCAGGACATTACCTTGTAGTAGTTTCAAGGCTCATTTTCTAACAAATAAGTTAGAAAACCAAGACTGAATGTTCTTATTATTTGCACTCTCTTACTCCTTCTTAGCTCAATTTCATCATCTTCTACAAATCTTTCATATATAATTTGATGATGACCACTTAAATTTGCTTCCTTTATCCTTTAAATGAATGAACTTTTTGTGCTTCCTTAAAACACAACATCTCTTCAAAGTGATGCAGCTGGACTTGTAGAAACTAAAGGTTATGAGCATTCAAGTGAGGATCTGACGCAACTAGATGAGGATCTAACCTAGACAAACTATATGGATAAGCTAATATATTCTTTAATGGATCAATAGGTTAAGTTTAGGTTCAAGAAAAGGTCTGGTCATGCCAAACTAAGTTAACATCTTAAAAAATAACTCTAACAGGAGATTCAACTAGAATAATCTTCATTGCTTATTGAATCATTGTATTTGGGCTAATTTTATAACCTTTCCTATATTTTTTTTTATTTAATTTTTTATTTTAGATTCTTTTTTAATTTTCCTTATGTTTTCAATATTTGAATACTTTCTACTAGAGGTGGGGTCTTTCTAGCCTATTTAAAAGTCTTGTAAACCTCTAAAGAGGAAAACCACATTATTTTTATTTTTTCAGAGAATACAACTATGAATTTAGATTTTACATCTACAACCTTTTTTGCTCATCAAATCTTCTGTGTTTTATGTGTTGTTGTTTTTCTCATAACTTTCGTCTACATAACAAAGAATGCATCATTCTTTTCTATCATTATTGTATTGGGATGAATATACTCAATACTTGACTTGTGTACAAGAAACCAATATACACTACTATTGTAAGCATATCCAATAGATACATGATCCATAATTTTAGGTCTTATATTGACTTTTAAAAAAATATATATGCCATTTTTTCAAGGCAGTCCCATACTTTAAGGTATTTAAAGGAAGATTATTCTTTTTTCCATAATTTATATGGTATCTTTTCTAACATCTTATGAGCTACTTTGTTAAGAATATAATTTGTAGTAGAAAATTGCCTCCTCCTCAAGTTTTAAGGTTCACATAACTTTCAAACATGACATTCATTATTTATTTTAGAATTTTATTTTTATATTAGTAATGTCATTTTATTATGGTAAATAAAGAGAAGTTGTTTAGTGGATAATATATTTTGAGATCAAAATTCATCAAAATATGCCTCATATTCTCAACTTATATCACTTTTTATTGTTTTTATCTTTTTATTAAGTTGATTTTTAACTTCATACTTGTGATGTTTAAAAATTTCAAGATTCTCATCTTTGCTTCTTAACAAATAGGTATAATAATACCTTATATAATCATCTATAAAAGTAGTATAATATTTTTACTCAATTACAGTTTGCATAATTCTTAAATTGTCAATATCATATTGAATTAAATATATATAACTTTACTATTTCTTTTAATTATTTTTAAAAAAGGTCTTTCTAAATTTTTATTCTACATAAACTTCACACATATCATTTGATACGATCCAAGCAAGGTCAGATTCAGATTTTGTCGTAAAAGTTTTTACTATCTAATTTTACACTTTTGAGCATAACTGGAAATTCAACCGTTGGATCGAGCTGAAACTTGACCTGAAGATCCCAAAGGTATTGTTCTATGTTGGGATAAATTTTCAGATGAATTGAAGTTCGGGAAGGACTTACAATATAGGTCAGAATAGGCTCTATAAATTTTGTTATTTACTTCTCTTTGACTTGTGAACTTCCTATTTGACAATGATTCTTTTCCTACAAGGATGTGAGAGCTTGTTTGGAAATTTTCTAGTTCCATAAGGATCTTTAATGAGCTGTAATATAATCTCTAAGTGTGATAAAGATTCATTAATGTTTCAGAATCCTTTTTTTATAAGAATTCTTTATTTATCCTAGCTACATAAGGAAAGAAGGGCTGATGGTATTTAATGACAGATTAATTAATTTTATTATTTTCTTTCATGTTTGGGTTTAATTAATACTTTGTTTTTCAGCTAGGATTTAAGGCTTGTTTGGATCAGGCCATGGGCTTTTCAGCTTAGGGTTTTTGGGTCAGTTCAACCTACTAGAGTAGATCCATTAGAGTTATTTTTAAGAACTATTTAAACACGTGTAACCAGAATTTCAGCAGCTATTGATGAACATTACTTCTGAATTTTTCAGTTTTAACGTGTGAGAGTGATTTTTATATTCTTCAGTTCTTAAATGAACTAAATCTGACTTATCGAAGATTAACTAACTTCGTGGCGTCATTCTACTTCATTCCAATAGTGTTGGTTTCTTGGGGTATGTTTTCATTGTGTCACATTCCTATCAGATCTTTTTGAGCTTTCCAGGATCAGATCTCAATCTTGATTATGGGTATGAAAAAATCTAGAGAAAAAAAAACTTGTAAGAAACTCTTCCTTTAATCTTTTTTTTAGTGGATTTTAAAAGTTAAAATGTTAAAGAATTAATGGGTTGAAAGCTAAAAGGTTAAATAATTAACATAGCTATTCTAAATTTGAGTTTTTGAGCTAAACAAATTGTCTAGATTTGTAGAAAATATTTCTAGAAGAAACTATTAACATTCATGGGTTGAACTAGATAAAAAAAAATGGATGGAAGAATTGAGCTGAAAAAAGTTGTTTGAATTTGCAAAAAATATTTCTAGAAGAAAGTGTTAACATCATAAGTTGGACTGGACAAAACAATGACTAGAAGAAATAATTCTTCATGGACCACCCTCAAGCCCAAATTTTAGTTAGAGAAAAAACTTTATGGCTCAAAATATTATTTTATAGTAAATCTAGGCTCGAAGCCCGAGTCAATGCACGCATATGTATGGGTTTAAGACCAAAGTCCACTTTTCTTAAAATATCTTCTCTCCAAAAGCTTTAAGTGGATCTTAGTTTCAATTTTAACTTTTCACATTTTCTACGTGGGATGTGGGGTTTTAAGTTTCATTAAAACATGCCACCAAGAACTTATTTAGATCAATTTTTAATTTATTTATAATTTATTTAAATCACGTTAATATTTCATGATAAAGAGTTTATGTTGAAAATTAAATTTCAATAAAATTTTAACTTAAAAAATAAGTGGACCCCACTTTTAATTTGGTTTCAAATGTACCAATTACCCATGTTTTAACAAATTTACCAACATTTTATGTTGTGACATTGGAAGAAGGTATCAGATTCATTGAGATTGGGAGTTATTGTGTGTCCACAAGAAAGGAACTGGAACTTTCATTTTAGAATAATGCAGGTCTAAATATTTCTTTTCCATTATGGCCCTTCTGTGCCCTTTTGTCTTTCGAATGATCATTGCAATTGTTGGATATCGTGGCATTTGTATCTTTTAACGAATTCAAATTCTACGTTTGTGAGTCTTGTAAGCTGTCAAAGCATATGCTTTTGAAATTTTATTCGGCCTTTAAGTTGCTTAACGATCATATATTATCTTGACAAGGATGCCATTCATTTACTCTGTTTTTGGCCCAGTACCATTCAAACGACTTACTTGCTTTTCCTTTGGTGGGGACGATGCGTTGATAAACAAATTATCACACAGCTGCAAGGAAAAGAGACTGGCGCTCGCGAACATGGCGAGCTAATCAAGGGTCGCGTAGTTCCATACAGGGAACACTGGCGAACGACAGCGGATGCCAAGGTTTTATGCCCCGTTTGGGAGAAAGCGTTGCACCGAAGTTTCCAAACCAAAAGTTCCCTATATGGAAACCGCAGCCAATTCCTAAAGGGGCACTTAAGGGCCGTTGTTCTCTATGAGATGGCTGGAGGAAGCAGAATGTTGCCTCTGAAGACCCAATCAGCTGATTCGTATTCAAGGCCTGTTTCAAACTGACCTTTTTTGTTTTGCAGCTCTGCGTTAACTGATGGAAACGCGGTCTCATGAATACATCATTTAGATCACGGGAATCTGTCTCGAAATTCCTGCCTTGGATTGGCTTTTGTGGGTACTCGAAATTCGTTCCATGTTTAAAGTCATTGATGATTTTTTAGATAGAATTCACAAACATTGGCATTGCCAACGGGCTTGGCAAAATCAGTTTTCATGGTCGCGTCCATTTACTAAACACAAACAAGGAACCTTCCCAGAATTTAAAACCTGAATAAACCTTGTACAATGGCAGCGCATATAAAGAGGTGCTCAAGCTACATCAAAAGATTTCAGCTTCTTGCGGTCAGGGTAGTTTCTGAACCGCAACATGAAGCCCATGGTATGGTCATTAATACCAATCCAATATTACAGCCACTACTGACTACTACATTAGACGAGTCCATCACCAATGACAACTAGGGGAGCGAACAAATTGCAAAGTTCTAAACCCAAGCCCTAATATAGAGCTGGGAGTCGCTGTCCTGGGTCAATGTAAATCATCTTATTCCATAACCAAAACGGTTACACAACAAAGGTCTGTGCTCATGTACAGTGAACAGAGTAAAACAAACACAGAGATACTTGTGCGGGGTATACTTGAATACTTGAATATCAAACCTTACCGGCAACAAAATCGTTATTACTGGATTCCCATATGGTCGTCCCATCACATGTACAAATCTTTTTGTAATTCTCACCAACTCCTGCACTTCTAGCAATTACTGCTGCTGTTAGACCTTTATCTGATTTATCTTCAGTTCCATATACTACTAGTGATCTCCCAATCAGATCTGCAATTCTTAGCTTCTGTATGGTGCCCGAGAAGAAGGCATCTCCTTTCTCATCGACATATAATGTTCCCAGGTCGCCAAGAGGCTATCAAAAAGAAACTCAGTTAGAAAATGCTATTACTACATCACTTCAAATATAATCAAGCAAAAGCACTCAATATAATAAGAGAAAATCAAAATAAGCTAAATGAAGTTCAAACCACAAATCCCTGGCTTCAAAACAAGCTAAATTAAGTTCACATCCCTGGTCTTAGTACCACTGTATTGATTTGCCACTTGAATATTTGTGGCATGAGAGATAATTGCATGAAGATATTCAGAGAAGGCATTTGCTGATGCAAACCTCTAGTTCAGTTCCTTGATTTGTTGGATTAAACACTTTCCCAGTGCTTGCTGCTCCTTCTGTTAGATCACCAAACTCATTGATAGACCAGCCGTGTTTACCAAGTGACAATCCAGTAAAGTTGGCTTCGATCCTAGCTAGATCCATATTCACCTGAGCAAAGCGAACAACACCAAAAATTTCTGGACCTTTGAATTCAGCAACAGCAGCAGACACTAAAAAGTCTGAAATGCAGAGCATGAGGTAAGTTACTTGAGAAACTGAAATTACATTTTGATAAGACACCATGCTGCAACGGGCTGGGGGGGGGGGGGGTGTTGCCACAAAAAAATGAATGAGGATTACATTGATGAACTAAACAAAACAGCTATGGTTGCCAAGAGTGTCTTAATAAGATAATGGCTCACAATCAAAGATCTGGTTTGTCTTATTCTTTTAATTACTATTTGGTTTATTTAAAATAATTTATAAAATAATAATTTTTTTATAATTTCATCTTGATTCAACTTTTCATTAGTCGAATTTGATCTCCAATCTTTTAATAAACATTTTTTATATAAAAAAAATTAATAAATAAGTTTTCATAGCATAGCCAAACTAGAAAGTGTTTTCTAACTTATTTTTATGACACTACCAAACATAGAAAATAATCAACTTTACATGAAAACCATTTGTCGAAAGAAAACTACTTCCAGCAAATAAACGAGGCTACTATATGCCATGGAAAACGACCCTCATGCTCAAGACACCTTGTTTGGAAATCAGGCTCGAAAAAAATATAAAGTGCA
This sequence comes from Populus trichocarpa, assembly GCF_000002775.5. Taxonomy (NCBI): domain Eukaryota; kingdom Viridiplantae; phylum Streptophyta; class Magnoliopsida; order Malpighiales; family Salicaceae; genus Populus; species Populus trichocarpa. Next base: position 9,223,369 of record NC_037285.2, on the reverse strand, counting down.
CTATACTCTCCATGCAGTTTAGGCACTTCAGAAAAGCACACCGCTTGAGATGGTATGTGAATATTAAAGTTGCATATAAAAAAAAAAACGGAAGGGGGTATCAAAGTTGCATATAAAAGAACTGACAATTCAGTTAACCAACCTTCAGGGATCCCTTGGCCAATTAATCTAGCATTTCGACCTGTCTGCTCTAAAGCTTCAGTCATAGTATTCACTGGAGACGACCCGAGGATTCTCACCACTTGATTCGCCAAATCAACCTCCACATTCTTCACTCCTAATTGTTTTTCCCACAATGGAAAACAAAACACAACACTATAAGAAGAACAAGAAAAACTCCATTTCATACTAGTCAATGATTGTGTATTTAAAAATTGGAGTCACGACATACCATTAACACTTTGTAACTTATTCTTTACTGAATTAACACAGCCATCACACTTCATATCCACCATAAATTCTGTCTGTTTATCAAAACAAGCTCACAAATTTCAATCAACAGAGGTCAACAAAAAAATAAATCAATGAACAATCAAATAAACACCCAAATGAAAAAACTATCAAATAAAAAGTCAAAGACGAAACGGGAAAAAATGAAAAGTTTTTAACTTACAAATAACTCAGGCAGGGTTACATTATCCTGGAAAAAAAAAGATTAAAGATTCAAACTTTAAACCTCAATATGAAAGATTTTGATACAAAAGAAATGGGTAGATGATAAATTTGAACCTGTGAGATGGACATGTGATTCGATGCAGGTGTTTCCATGTTAAGGGCAGAAGGAGGCTGAGTCAAATTCTTTACAAGGCCAGAGGCAGTTGAGGAGAGAAGAGAAGATGATGGGGAGAGAAAAGAAAGGTTTCGGGGTTTGGGATATGGAGAAGAAGTAGATATAGATGAGAGAGCAGAGGCATCAGGTAAAGCAGAGGCAGGTATGGCAACCTTTGTTGTGTTTGTTACTGACCTGAGAAAAGCCATTTTATTTGTGGGTTTTTGATTCTCTGATATTGGTGGTGACTGTTGTCTCTCTGTATCTAGATTTTTCCTTTAAACTCTCTCTCTCTCTCAAACAAATTCAGTAGAATAAATTTTGACATGTTGCAACCCAAATGAGAAAAAAACGAAAAGAAAAAAGAAAGACTGAACTACTGAACCAATATTTCTTTTGTAGAATCTTTTTTTTTTTGGTTTTTCCGTTAATTTAAATTCGATTTTTTAAACTAATTTTTTGTGATATATACTAATAAAAATTGAATACATCTTCACAATTAATTTTGGAATTATTTGAAGGTGGAAGTTTTATTTTTTATTTTCTAAACAATAAAAACTCAATAAATTATGAAAAAATAAGCTGGAATTATCTCATTTTTCGTCTTTATAGAGGCCGTGTGAATTTATATAGATAATTTTAGTGTAATATTTAAAATTTTTGCATGTATGGTGCTTAAAATTAACTTATTTTAAGCTTAGTTTGATGTTACATGTTTGATCATTAAATATATTAAAAACTATACTAAAACTAAGTAGATAAATTTATATGATTTTTTTAGGATTCCTAAAAAAATTCAAGATTATTTTAAATTATTTTTCTATTTTGCTTTGCAATTTTATAATTCTTTAATGTTTAAGAAATTTTATTAATGTATGTGACATTTTTAGTTCAAAATATCAAAAAATTATTTTTTTAAGGAGTTTTTGGTCAATAATATATAGCGGTTAAATAAAAAAATATTTATCCAAAATAGAATAATTTAAGAATAAAATTAACCAAATTATAATATATATAAACACACGCCTTAATAGTTTAGAAGCAAAAACAAAATGCCATAAAACCCATTATTCGGGCAAGAACTAATTAATGTTACACTTCTTTACTCGGGCATAGTTTATGAAGGTGATTGATTTTTTGAAGTAGTCATAAATGCAGTCATGCAAAATGCTCTCGTACTATAATAAAACAAAGGAGAGAATTAACCAGAGAAAAATGAAAAAAATTACCATGAACTATAATCTTTTATTGATGTTGTGTATTCTATTTATTTTTTTAAAAAAAATTAGGGCTTAACGTACAATAACTAAATTATACGAGATATCATCAACCCAACAAGATCATAATATAAAATGAAATATAACTCAATAGATGGGTCATCCAAAGTGAGGTATTCTCTACTAACAGGGCTTTTTATCAGATTAAAATTGATTAACCAGTAAGTTGCTTACATTGGCTTATCTGAACGTGTGCTGGAATTAACGTGTAAAGTATATATTTTTGGTGAGAATGCAATTTTTTTCATTATATTTCTTTTATTTATTGAATTTTTAAATTAGATTGCGTGATTTCTAGTTTGATGTACATATCTATGCTAAGAGAAAAGCCGAGCCAAATGACATTGAGGTATGAAAAAATTTTAGATCTTCCAACTTTATTAAGAGTAATTGGAAGATATATCTAGAGTTCTTGATGTCAGAGAGATTTATGAGGTGGTCATGTAAGGGTGTTCATAGTCTGGTTCGGTCCAATTTTAATCCAAAAATTCAACCGAACCGGAAAATAGTATTCCTTATTTATATAACCCAGACCGAACCGAGAACCGGTTTAAATTGAACTGGTTTTGTTCGGTTCGGGTTGGTTTTTTAGCATAAAAACCTAGAAAAACCAGAAACCAATGAAGATTTGTGAAGGCCTTCGTGAGTGCTGGAATGAGATTAATTAAAAAAAAAATTGATGTCAAATATCAATCACTGAGCTATTAATCACAAAAACCACTCAAAAATTCAAGAAAAACAACCAACAGGCATAAAGGAACCTTCAAGGTATAACAACAGTCAGACAAGCAACCATCAACTTGAATTTAGTATTGGTTTTCGCTCTTTGGACTTAATTGTCTGGCACAAACCATTGTTCACTCGCTTCCTAGATCCTCCTTTTTGTTTTATTCTTATCATACAGCTTGGACTTTCCGCATGAGCCAGGGGGCTGGGAAGGGGGAAAGGGGAAGGGGAAGGGGAAGGGGAAGGGGGTGGGGCGGCTGGGAAAGTGGAAAGGGGAAGGGCAGGCTGGAAAAGGGAGAAAGTGATTTAGGGTTAGGGATGGTTCCTTTTATATCTTTTTTTAAGTTAATTAGATTTCATTAAACCGGTTCGGTTTGGTCCGGTTCAATCGGTTTAAGCTTTTTTAAACCGGAACCGAACCGGACCGGGTGATTTTTTTATTTTTTAATCGGTGTATTTGGTTTTTTCTATCGGTTCGGTTTTTTCAGTTGATCTTTTCTTGGTTTTTTCGGTTTAATCGGTTGGGCGGTTTTTTTGAACACCCTTAGATCACGGAGTGAGTCCTCGAATTGAAACAATGAGACTCATGGTTCCATTAGCAAGCATATTAGCGGAGCCGAGGTGTTTGTTGTAAGTAAATTTTAAAACTTTTTGAATATTTTTTTGAACAAATGTTTTTTTTTATCAATATCTTTTACTTGTTTTTTTTTTTTAATGTGGGAAACATATAACGCCCGCCAGCATGCATGTTAAACACGAAGAAGACCCTTCAACACGTTTGGAATATAATCCGGAGTTATGGTTGAAAGCAGGAGCAACCGTTGAACCCAATAAAAATTAGGTTTACGGTATCTCTATGACTACGACCTGAAATATGAGAACGAGTTATGGTGTCTCAACCATAGGCACTCATAAACCTGCACAAGTCAACCATTAGCAGTCGTTCATGAGTTGGTTCAAGAACAAATTGCTACTGTGATGGCCGATCTGAGGGTTGAACTTGAGATGCAATACAAAGAAAGAAGTAGGAAGCAATATGAGTACATGATGGCATACTGTCAACTCATTATCCCCCTCTTACCCCAGGAGATTTTTTCTCTTTTTCCACCTCCGCCTGTAGCTTCAACTTCTTTCTAATATATAAAGATATTTGTAATTGATTTTACATTTAAATTAATGATATAAAATTTATTCTTCAATTTAATTTAGTTGTTTAATGTCAAATTGTGATCTAAATAAGAATGTATTAAAAAAATTACTGAAATATCGAAGAAATCACCAATAGACATAAAAATTATGTCAGTAATTTAAATCCATTTTCCTCAGATAAGTATAGAGAGTTATGAACTATTTTAATATAGATCAAATGATTTATTGACAAAATTTTAATGTCAGTGATTTTCTCAATGAAACCGTCGATAATACATGATCCATTATTAATGAGTATTTCATCATTGAATCATTGTTAATATTTATTGATAGATTGACTGCAAGAAAAATGGTTGCCAAATATTTTTTTAGCATGAATATTTTGTTGGTCTTTCTTTCGTTAAGTAACTTAGTTGATTGAATTACCGATGAACTTGATATCCTCGATGGGAAACTCGTCGATAACATGTTTTTGTTGGGAAATTTATTACTGATATATAAACCGATGAAAGTATAACTTAATCTCCTAGGAAATATTTTATTGGTGAAATATATCAATTAACCATGGTTTTAAAACAAGATTTTCAACATAAATATCTACTATAATAACTGCGTGTCCTTGACATTACCCTGAAAGAAAAAATAGATCTATCTCTGACAGAATGCTAGATCTCATTTTCTAACATCGACACTCTTAGACTACCAAATTGCTTTCTCAATGGTGTCAGTTAATTTTATTTGGCTGATTCACAGGAAAAGGAAAAAAAAAAAGAAAAGAAATTCATTTTATAGGACAATATGCGATCATCGATTAAGGCATCCTACGAATTAAGAAGTTCCCTTACCCATTGGCCCTCCAATTAGGAGATGAAAGCATATGCGTGACACTGATAAAGGCTGTATCGCCACAATAGTTGATGAGATGAATGAAGCTTCTTAAAACATTCTTTCTTCTCTTAATTATAGCCAAAATCAAATGTCAGATTGTCGTTGTATTATCGGAGCTGCAGGATTTGCGTCATAGTAGACTGTATTTTTGGCAAAATTGACAACTTTTACCGCTAGAACATATGTTTCAGTATTTTTCCTTTTAAGGTTAATTACGAGGCTTGGATTTAATTTCAAGGCCATGTGTTAAAGCCATTTATTGGATTTAAGTAGCAAAGGTGTTTGCCAACAAATAAGCTATAGATACTCCTGTGCAAATGACTTTTAGGCACACCAGAGCTTTTTGCTCAAAGATTTCTGGTTCAGGTTCCTGTCCATCGTATTCTCAAGCTCTTGCATGTTCGAGAAGAACAACAGACAGCTGTTCGATTTGATTGAGGAATATGATAGGGCCAGACAGCATATTTATATCCTGAAGCTTGTAATTCAGTGATCTTATCTATATCTATATTTATACCACCTAGTAAATAATTTAAAGCCACAACCAATGGACCCATTGGAATTCCTCATCCATTCAACAGTGATCGCAGTGTTAATTGGAGGCAAATATTCACCGTATTACTTCATACATTTAAATAAATATTTTTATTTATTATTTGATACTATTTACAAGATAAATAATATTTTATTTAACATGGAACCATTGAAGTTTTTCTTTTAGAACACTTGGATCAATCAAAACAATTTTAATGAATAACATAATTGGAATACAAATCCTTTTTGGGTCTTACATAAATTTTAACTTATTATTGAAAAAAAATAAAAATGCACAGTCATTCACTATACACCAAGATAAAAATAAATGTGGATTAAAATGATAAAATAATCATTTTGTCATTCTCATATAAAATAAAATAACTTACCGGTAGAGGTAACACGACCTTTTCAACATGATTCATTGGTTATTATCAAATTGATTAGGATAAATTGATCTTTTTAAATTTTTATGTACAATGAAATGATTTAATTATCTTTAAAAATAAAAAAAGATTAAACTGACATTCAGGGGTTTTTTATTTTTTTATTTTATTTTTTATCATAGTAAAATGACTTAATTACCTTTAAAATAATAATAATAATAATAAATAAGCTGGCATTCAAGGTAGGTGTGTGTGTGTGTGTGTGTATTCAGGTTAACTTAGGAGCGATTTGGTAATTTAATTAACATAAATATCAGTAAAAAAATATGGTTGATGAGTGCATACATCAGCGTGTGGGTCTCGGGGAGCGCATTTTGGCAACCATATGCCAACTTCCAGGACGACGTTTGAATCATCTTGGATCCCTCCATCCTTAGGTGTAGCGTGTAGTCAATGGACCTTTGGTTTGGCGTCAACGATATTTTCTTCTTCTTCTTTCCTTTTATTTTCTCTCTCTTCCTTGATTTCCACGCCTAACTTTCAAGTTTTCAAAATAGCTCTTCATTTTTTTTCTTTATAAATACTTAATTGATTTCATGTAAAAACTCTCTACTCTCTTACACTCTTATAATTCTCATCATTTGATGCTTTAAATTTCTCTATCCCGTAAAGCTTTCATTCATCTTTTGATTCTTTAGAAAAGTTTTGAATCCTAGAGTGCATAAATTATATTTTTCACATCCTTAAGTTAGGTTACATCTCTATAAAAACTTGAGCTTATCTATTGTAATCTTATCATCTTGTAAAAAGTGAATATTGTCTTGTGAGAGATATACTAAATTGTGAAAGTGTACGTGGCACTTAAACCACTTGAGTTTATTACTTATTTGAGTGTGATCCATAAAAAGGTTTTCAATCTTGATCATTAAATAAGATTATTTGTAAGGTTTTCTAATCTTTAACTCGTAAAAAAAATTAGGTGATAGGATTGATCTTAAGCCTATAAGAGGATCGAGTTTAATCTTGATTCCGGAAAAAGATTGTGTAAGGTTTGATCTTAAGCCTATAAAATAATTGAGTTTGATCTTGTGCCTGCAAAAGTATTGGGTTTGATCCTAAAACCAAAAAGGAATTGAGGAAGGTTTTGAATCTTTGATATATGAAAAAGATTGTATAAAGGTTAGGTTTTACCCACTAAAAGACCATGAGTGATAATAAATACTTGAATGAAGGTTCAAGGAATGGAGAAGAAGATTGCCCAAACCACTATAAACTTAGTGTGTCTCTTTCTCTCTATTTCAATTTACTTGTGTATTGGTTAATAATTATATATTGTTGTTGTTGCCAAATTTGAAGAGAAAGATTTTTTTTTAATATTGTTTATGGATTTCTACATTCTTGAAGTAATTAAAGATTGTTTTTTTTTAAGTGTTAGAATTTTAGATAAAGCCCTAATTCACTTCCTCTAAGGCAATTTTAAAATTTCATAAGAAAAAAAAAACATATTTCAATTCACTGTGGTGGTAAACTTAACAACATTATGGGCTACTATAATGCTGATGAGCCTGGCTCATTTTTTTTCCTTGAAAAATTATTCATTGTGGCTATTATTTTTGTTTCTCATTTTCATCATTCCATGTAATATTCACACGATTTTAAGTCTAATAATTTCATTAGGTTTGTGTGATACATCATACCATTAAATTCATGCTTAATTTTGCAAAATAGTATTTTATTTTATTAATTATAAAAATGGAAACATGGACCAAATTTAACACATAAACAAAAAAAGCCCTTTCTCCTTTTACTGTTCATGGGATACTGCAAAAATACTATAGTTTGATCTATGAATTTTTTACATTTTCATTTTGGTTCCTATTTTTTAGGATTTTCTATTTTAGTCCTAAATTTAATTTATTTTATGTTTTAGTCTCTAAAATTTGAGAGAAGAGAGAGGGTTACTGAAAATAGAAGATGAGAGAAAAAGTGGTCGATCGACAATATTTTGACCACCGAAATGGACAATCTTTGTGTCAATGGGTTCGTTTTAAAAAGGGGTTTGAATGAAGGTAGTGTTTTTCTTTGAATATGTTATAAATACTAAATTGAGCCTCATAAAGTGTTTTTTTATTTGGTTGGATTTTTATTTTTTTAGAGTGATTATAGACTTTTTGAATGTTGAGATGAGTTTATTCAGATTTGTAGGATATTTTGAGGGTTTTTTTTTCAAATGAAAATTAAAAAAAACTATTGTTAATTTGTTTTGAGGGTTTTTTTTTCAATGAACCATGATGCTAATAAAAAAACTATTTTATTGTCAAAATTAAAAAAAATCATATGAATAGAAAAAAATAATTTTGATGAAAAAATACATTTTTCATCCATAATTTTGTTAATTGTCTTTTTGCTAATGTTTATTTTTATTATTATATAATTAAATAAAAAATAAATTTCTAAAAATAAAATTATTAAACCAAATTAGACCCATGACCTGAGTTAATTGGTGAGCATTTTAATTCAGGTTGACCTGGATCAATGAAAAATATTATGATTTTAATATTTAAAAAGTATTATGAAAATATCAAGATTTTTTAAAATAATCAAATTAGATTTTAAAGAGTGACCTATCAAGTTTATCAAATTAAACTGAACCTGATTAATTTAAAACCTGACTTGAGCCTCACCAAGTCTTACCATGAGGTTGAATTGAGTTACATAATACAGTAAAAAAACTCCATGCGGTAAGGCGTGGACAACCATGCTAGTTAGTTTCTAAAATTCAAGCAGATCCAAGATTGCTTTGTCCTCAACAATTGAATTTATACTAAAAGTTATGCACACGCGCGAATCCAGCGTATACAGATCGCTCCTTTTAGATGAAAGGGGTCAGCAATGTTCTTAAGAAAAAACCATAAACCAGTTGACAATGGAGCACCATCCAAGTATACATAAGATTCATCGCAGCTTCGTTCTGACAATGACTAGCGGGGTTATCAAGTCCTCATACACAATTCTTGGATGTACTTTTGGTGTCTTGTAAACAAGTAACAACAAGTTTTGCTACAATGATCCAACCACAAACATATTGATCAAAGAAAATTTCCAAACACTTGCTGGATATTGCCGGCAATCGTTGATACCAACAAAGTAAAAACATTATCTTCCTTTGTCTCCCTATATAAGACCTTATGTTTGAGGTTGTTTTCACTCAAATAACGAGAAATATACTACTCCTCTTACTAAAATGGAAGATAGGAGGGTCAAAATATTACCAACTATGTTGGTTACGATCCTTCTTTTTCTCACTTTCATGTTTAGCTCAACACGGGCTCGAGCTGTTATTGATCCATTATTAAGTTCATCCAGCACTAAATCCATTATAAAGCAGGAAAACAACTTGGTAACTTACATTATCTTCTTAAAGAAACCGGAAGATATGGTGTCTGCAGAACGCGAAGAACTTGATAGCTGGTATCAATCATTTTTACCAGCAGTTACCACCTCAAGCTCAAACCAACAGCGCTTGGTACATTCCTACCACAACGTGGTCACGGGGTTTGCTGCAAAACTTACAGAGAAGGAAGCAAAGGCTATGGAAATGAAGGAAGGGTTCGTGTCAGCCCATCCCCAGAAGGTTTTCCATGTGAAGACAACTCATACTCCTAACTTCTTGGGTCTACAGCAAAATTTAGGATTTTGGAACCACTCCAATTATGGAAAAGGAGTGATAATTGGAGTCTTGGACACTGGAATAACACCAAGTCACCCTTCATTTAGTGACGAAGGAATGCCTCCTCCACCAGCAAAATGGAAAGGGAAATGTGAATTTAATGGAACTCTATGTAACAACAAGCTTATTGGTGCAAGGAATTTTGATTCTGCAGGTAAACCCCCAGTTGATGATAATGGACATGGGACACACACAGCAAGCACTGCTGCTGGAAGTCGAGTACAAGGTGCGAGCTTTTATGATCAGCTCAATGGAACTGCAGTTGGCATAGCTTCCTCAGCTCACCTGGCAATATATCAAGTTTGCAGCGGGTTTGGTTCTTGTGAGGAAAGCAATATATTAGCTGGAATGGACACTGCAGTAGAGGATGGCGCCGATGTGCTCTCACTGTCCCTTGGTGCTGGATCGCTACCATTCTACGAGGATTCAATTGCAATAGGTGCATTTGGTGCAATTCAAAAGGGCATTTTTGTGAGTTGTGCTGCAGGGAATGAAGGACCTTTTAAAGAATCATTATCAAATGAGGCCCCATGGATCCTCACTGTAGGAGCAAGTACCGTTGACAGAAGCATAAGAGCAACGGTGTTGCTTGGAAATAAGGCGTCATATGATGGGCAATCCTTTTTCCAGCCAACAAATTTTTCTTCAACGTTGTTGCCACTTATTTATGCTGGTGCTAATGGTAGTGATACAGCGGCATTCTGCGATCCAGGATCCTTGAAAGATGTTGATGTCAAGGGAAAGGTTGTGTTGTGTGAGAGTGGTGGATTTTCAGAATCAGTTGATAAAGGCCAAGAAGTGAAGGATGCTGGTGGTGCTGCAATGATTATCATGAATGATGAGCTTTCTGGCAACATTACCACAGCCGATTTCCATGTACTGCCGGCATCAGATGTTACTTATGCTGATGGCTTGAGTATCAAAGCCTATATAAACTCAACATCATCACCGATGGCCACGATACTTTTTAAAGGAACTGTTTTTGGGGTTCCGTATGCCCCCCAGCTTGCTGACTTTTCCTCAAGAGGCCCAAGTTTGGAAAGTCCAGGGATCTTGAAGCCAGACATTATAGGCCCTGGCGTTGACATTCTAGCTGCATGGCCATATGCTGTGGACAACAACAGGAATACAAAATCCACATTTAACATGATTTCAGGCACCTCAATGGCTACTCCTCATCTTAGTGGGATTGCAGCATTGCTTAAAAGCTCGCACCCTGACTGGTCACCTGCTGCCATAAAATCTGCAATAATGACTACTGCTAATTTAACGAATCTTGGAGGAACGCCAATTACTGATGATAGCTTTGGTCCAGTTGATGTGTTTGCCATTGGTTCAGGCCATGTGAACCCAACAAAAGCAGATGATCCAGGGCTTGTTTATGATATCCAACCCGACGATTACATTCCTTACTTATGCGGTCTTGGTTACAATAACACAGAGGTAGGAATCATCGTGCAGCGCCCTGTGACATGCTCAAACAGTTCCAGCATACCAGAAGCACAGCTAAACTATCCTTCATTTTCTATAAAATTGGGGTCAAGTCCTCAGACTTACACAAGAACAGTAACAAATGTTGGCCCTTTCAAATCATCTTACATTGCTGAGATCATTGCACCACAAGGTGTTGATGTTAAAGTAACACCCAATGCAATTCCATTTGGCGGGGGGGATCCAAAAGCAGCCTATTCAGTGACATTTACTCGAACTGCCAACGTGAACTTGCCATTTTCTCAGGGATATCTGAATTGGGTTTCTGCTGATCATGTTGTTAGAAACCCAATTGCAGTTACATTTGAATAAGAAAAGTCTTAGGGTCTTGGCCATGTCATCTGATGTTCTTATAAGTTGTGTGATTTATGCCGTCATAGCATACATCACTTTGAATAAATTGAAACTAAAAACCAACTTGCTTGAGAAATTGATTTGTGTACTTGTAGTGTATATCTACAATAAATATATTGCTATTTTTATCTTACATGAATATATTTTGTACTAGGGTTACTTGTCATCATTTAGATAATGAGTGTAGAAACGAAAAAAAAAAAAATTCAACCTATCCAAATTTAATTTAATGTCAAAAATAAAATAAAATTAAAATAAATGACATGAAAAATTAATAAATGAGCCTTTGTATATTTCTTGGTCAATGAAAAGTTGACACAAATAATGAGATATTTAATATATTTTATTATAAATAAAATATCCCATAAATAAAAAACAACTAATAAAATAATGTCATGTAGTATCGACAAAAAGACCTGAGTGTTTCTACAAATCTCTATAAATAGAGGATCTCACCCTAGACAAGAAGGAAGAATTTTGTTAGGAGATGCACAATTTTTTTAAAAACAAGCTCTTCAAACAAGGAATTTCTCTTAAAAGCTCTTAAGTCTTTTTCATTTATACTTGAAATCTACAAGGAACAAAACTCTATTAGATCAAGCTTAAAGTTCTATAAGAGTTCTTCAATAAAACTTTGAAGATGAATCAAATATACTCTTCAAAACATCTAATCATCAAATCTCGCTCTACAATACATACTTAAATTCATGCTCTTGTATAACACAAATCTTGTTCGATTTCACAAATTAATAAATCAAGTCACCATAAATTGAATTCAAAAAAAGAATCAGAGAATTGTTTTATTCTTTTGTAAGAATATTTTAAACATGGATTATACTCGATCATATATTTTAATAAAATCAAATATTTATACATGTGTGCTTGCCTAATTTTCAGGTAAGATGTTTTGAGGGTTTCCATTGATTTCAAATATTTAAACATTGATTATACTCTATATATCATATATTTTAATCATAATCATGTTAGCCTTAATTGTATTTTAAAAAACCTAAAATCACAACAACAAACAACAAATTTGAATTACAAAAATCTTATAATACTAATTTAATAGTTACTGCAAATATTTTAATTACAATAAAAAATATTCCTAATAAAATGGAGTAAGAGGTGGAGAAAGAAAAAAAAAATCCTAGATCGGAATGTCCCGAAGGGGGAGGATAATATGTCAAAAGGTATGCTTGTATTTGGTTGCATTACTTCTTACTTTGCCTTTAGATTAGCCTTCAAAACAGAAGATCTGATTGTTCATCAACTTGTTATTGAACCATCTCTTAAATGATTAGTGATGGCTGGCTGGGACCGGATTGTGAGGTATCTACAATAAAAATAAAAAAAAACTGTAATCCGCCCTCATATCTCATGTTATAATCATAAATATTGTAAACTCGATTCATAGAGGATTTATTAGTAGCTCTAGCCTTCAACTACAACCGAGAATCATATTCTGGGTTGGTTGAAATGTCATCTCTGTGTTTCGCACATTTGCTAGCATTACATGCTTTCTAAAAACAAAAGGTCAAATTTCATAATCCAAGTAAAAAATATATATAAAAAAAATCAAACCTATTATAACTTTTCAAAAAATATTTACAACGAACGTTTCAACTCTGCCGTTGACAAAGAGTTTTCATTTAGCACCTGCCAGAAAAGAGTAGTTTGTGAGCTACAAAACAAACATGTTATAAAGTACTTTAAATAATATATTAACATTTTTCACTGTTTGGTAAAACTGACTCCATTCAGTTTAGTTGTAAAATCACCATTGGTTAGTTTTCATGAACACGGATTTTAACATCTTTTAAAACTCTCGAGATTTTCTTTTTCTTTTTTCTTTTTTTTTTTTTTCTTTTGGGGGGGGGCTTTATTTTAATCCTCTTCTCTTCTGTTCTCATCTCCTGCCCTTGCCTTGCCCCTCCTTTCACTGCTATAAATATTGCAAGTTATTAACGCTCGAAGAATCAGAATAATGACGACGGCTAACCTTATTACAAAAATCTCAATTCTCGACACGACACAACACAACACAACCCTATTACTTGGTCGGACCGACTCGTCACGATATGTCCCACCCCGACACGTCGTCTCAAATACTATTGTTGTTGTTGTTGTTGTTGTTCACGTTGTCCAAAACTACTGTCCGGCGCGTCACCTTCGCCGCACCGAAGTCATCCTCCCTCTTTTTATCTCCCACATTAAAATCCCCAAACGCGAATACCAAAACCTAAAATTCACCTAATCAAACCAATCAGCCGCCATCTCCTTCTCCATCCTTAATTGATTATGGAAGATCTGATCGAATCATCTTCTGTTACTCCGTCAACCGCACCACACTCTCGTTCATTGCCCATCCGTGAAGATTGTTGGAGTGAAGAAGCTACCTCTACTCTTGTTGATGCTTGGGGACGCCGTTATCTTGAACTTAACAGAGGTAATCTCCGTCAGAAGGACTGGCAAGATGTTGCTGATACCGTCAACGCTCTTCACGGCCATACCAAGAAAACGCACCGTACTGATGTCCAGTGCAAGAACCGGATCGACACCATTAAGAAGAAATACAAGATCGAGAAATCTCGTGTCGTTTCCTCCAACGGTACCCTCACGTCGTCTTGGCCCTTTTTTGAACGCCTTGACGCTTTGATTGGATCTAATTTTAATTCATCTATTAAGAAACCGCCCTCTCCGTCCCTCTCCCCGTCTCCTCCCGTGGCTCTCCCGCTGCATCCTTCTTACCGGAGGACTCCTCCGGTTAGTTCAACTCCGCCGCCGCAGCCAGCGGCCCTGGCGGTGGCGTTGCCACAGAAGAGGACTTTGCCGGTGGATGATGGTGGTTATTTTAGGAGGAATTATTCGGCAATGGCAGCGGCAGCGGCAGCACAAGAGTCAGATAGCGAGGAGGAGGAGGAGGAAGAGGAGGAGGAGGAGTTTGAGGCAGGGGAGAGAGAGAGCGTAGAGGAGGATGGGGAGGGGGAAGGGATTAAGAGATTGGCACGTGCGGTAGAGAGATTTGGGGAGGTTTATGAGAGGGTGGAGAGCGAGAAGTTGAAGCAAATGGTGGATTTGGAAAAGCAAAGGATGAAGTTTGCTAAGGATTTGGAAATGGAAAGGATGAGGATCTTCACCGAGACGCAGATTCAGCTTGAGAAGATCAAGAAGGGTAAGCGTGCACCGGATAATGAGAGGGATTATTGATACTTGAGAAATTGAGAAATCAACAATGAAATTGATCCTTCTTCTTTGTGTAAAAAAACTTTGATGTAAGATTAGGGTTTGATTTGATGAACGAATTTTAATGTTATAATTGTGGATTTTGTGCACAATTTGATAATGTTCGAGGAAAATTAGTTACAGATGATGATATTTATTTTGTTAGATTAGTTCAATTTAGTTACTCTGTTGTCACCTATTTAATTGGCTGAGCAGGGGGGGAGGGGCTGTTTTGTTGTAAAATTGGAGTTTCTTGAAGAAGGCAGCATGAGGGTGGACATGGTTGTAATGAAACGCTTACTGGGTATGGCAGATTATAATGTGAAGCAGAAGGCAATGTTACTTGGTGACCTTCTGCAAAACAGCTCAGGGAAACGATATGGAGTCAACTGTTGGAGGATACTAGAGATGGGTTCCTGTTCGGCTTTGGTTAGAAGGGCCCAGTTTTGTTTCTATCCTCCAATGAAGATAAGGTACCAGTACCAGATTATTTAAGGTTTGCCGGTAGAGATGGCAATCTGAAAACATATTTGAGTACTGTGTTACACCAAAGGTTTTTGTGCCTGGTTTCAGAGTATTTTCAAGGATGAACAACAAACTTGTTTACTTCCTGGTGCAATGCTCTTCAAATTACATCATCTTGTGCATTCTTTATTTTTTCCTCCCATTATTCACACATGATGCATCTGAATCCCTATGATGCTGTGGTTTTAGTTCTGATCTCCTGGATGCTCCTTGTTGTGGAAGTTTATTTTGCTTGTCCTTGTCTGTGTCAAAGTTTGCTGCAGGTTCTGTTTCTGATAAGGGTTTATTGAGCTCATTTTGTCTCAACGTGGTGCCTCTGCAAAGCGATTCCATGTAGTTGCGATCTTTGTCCATTGCTGAACTTCTTGTGCTCTTCATTGGTGAAATTTATTCCTCATGTTTTCTGGTGGCCATTATTCGTGGTCCTCTCAGCCAAAGTGTTTATAGGCTTCTGCCCTTCTTTTGTTTTGTCCCCCTCCCCTCCCCCACCCCCACCCCCCCTCCTTCTCTTCTTGTCTGCTGGATAGATTAAGTTCTAATATGAAGTTTCCGTAGCTCCCTTTTTGGTGATAGATTAAGTTAATATGAAGTTTCCGTAGCTCCCTTTTACTGGTACTCCTGCTTGCTAGTTGCTACAATTATCTGCAGCAGATGGATTCGGTTTTGAAATAGGGATGTTTTAATATCGCTGGGAAGCTGCAGCTGCTGCTATCAATGTCTATGTTTTTGCCTCTTCTGTTGCGAGCTCCTTGCACTGGTTCCGTTTATGGTACTGCAGTCCTTTAGTTAATCATTTGTTTTGGTCAGTTTTATGTTATGCCAATATCTGGCCTCTATCAAGAATCAACATTTGTGTCTCGTACAGCATGTTTATTTCCTGGCATGGAAAAGGTGATGCAATCACCTGGAATAATTAAACAAGATTAAGATCAGCGTCCAAGGTCAATCAAGGATATCGCAGAAGATCAATCACCATTACACCTTGTTAACCGCATGGACAAACACCTTGTTGATTGCATAGACAAGCATGGCAGTGTTACCAAGTTCACACCCCTCCTGCTTTATGTAGCAATTATGTCAAACAGGTTGGAATAGACCCATCCATCAACTTCCAAATTACCAGAAATGCCGGCCGTCGTTCATTTCCATATGCAAACTCTCTCTACTACGATATATAAATGCGTGTTTAGGTTCGTGCGTTACTCACAAATTCTATCATTTTCTAGTTCTTTCCCTAGAATGGAAAACAACAGTTCATGTTTCCAACCATGGGGATTATCTTTCTCGTTGGTCTCATCTCCATGTTTTTAGCTTCTCTCAAGCGTACACTGAGGGAGGGGAACCCCTAGGAACTTTGGAAACTAATCAAGAAAGCCTATTTGGAACTTACCTTGTCTTTGTGAAGAAGCCAGAGGGGGGAGTTTCTGCCGATGACTTGGACAGCTGGTACAAGTCATTTTTACTGGCAACCATTCCAAGTTCAAACCACCAAGAACGCATGGTGTATTCCTACAGAAATGTTGTCACTGGGTTTGCTGCAAAACTAACAGCAGAAGAAGCAAAAGCTGTGGAAGATAAGGATGGATTTTTGTCACAAAGCCCCAAAAATACCGTCTTCTCTACATACACCTCACAGTCCAAACTTCTTGGCGTTGCAAAAAATTTTGGAGAAACTCGACTTATGGAATAGGAATGATTATTGGGGTTCTTCATTCACTGATGAAAAAGTTCCGCGTCCACCAGCCAAATGGAAAGGTAAATGTAATTTCAATGGAACCGTGTGTAACAACAAACTCATTGGTGCAAGAGATTCCATTTCATCAAAAGCGGCACCATCATTTGATGATGAAGGCCATGGGACTCACACGGCCAGCACAGCAGCTGGAAATTTTGTAAATGACGCCAATGTTAGGCAACGCTAATGGCACAGCAGTTGGTATGACACCTCTGGCTCACTTGACCATTTACAAAGTTTGCTCTGATTTCGGTTGCTTGGACAGTGATATATTGGCTGCAATGGATGCTGCCGTTGAGGATGGGATGGATGTGCTTTTCCTTTCCCTTGGCGGTGGTTCAGCACCTATTTTTGAAGATTCAATGGCAGTGGGAACTTTGGAGGGAATGAATTTTCATGATTTGTTCAGCAGGGAATGAAGGTCCAAATGGTTCTTTTGTGATGTTTGAGATTGCGGTTATCCAGCGTTTTTAAAAAAAAATGATTTTTTTTTTATTTTTATTTTTTTTGTGTTTCTAAATTGTTTTGAAGTAATAATATCAAAAATATTTTTTTTAATGTATTTTTAAAATAAAAACATTTTAAAAAATAACATTTATTATTATAAAAAACACCACCTTTATCAAATGAGACCCCATGGATTCTCACTGTTGGAGCAAGCATCATTGATATTGATAGAAGCATAACAGAATCTCCAATAAAAAATGCTATATTAAAGAACCAAATTGATAAAATAGCTTTTTAATATATGTAAATATAGCTTTTTTTATTATGTGCATTCCATTGATAAAAAGCTATTTAGAAAAGCCAATTATATTTTAATATATTTCATATTAAATTAATTTTAATATAATTATATAACTAATTTAGATATTTTATATATAATATAATTATGATGTTATTAATTATATAATTAATATGAATAATTTATAAAAGTAATATAAAATTAATGAAGTAATATGAAAGTTAAAAGATATAATTTAAAATTAAATTTAAAATTTATTTATATGAATATTTTTAATTTTCAGTTTTATATGTTACTGTTAAAAATTTAATTTTTTAAAAGTAAATTCAAATTCAAACTTTGAAAAACACCGCCAACATTTTAAATTTTGATTTTCAATTTTTTTAAAAAAAAATTCAAGCTTTGAAAAAATGACCGCAACATTTTAAATTTTAAAATTTCAAATTTTGAAAAAATAACCACCAACATTCTAAGATTTCAAAATTAAAAAAAATAATCCATCTATAAATATTCTCATATACCTTAATATTTTTTCTCATCATTTTCTTCTCTCCGATCTTTATTATATTTCATTAAAATTCATCATGAATCATTCTAATTTTAATTTTTATGATGCTTTTAATTTTGATGATGACACTCCTGTGTTCGCTTTTCAAGTTGCTACCGCTGTGGTTGCTGAAGAAGAATCGAATAATCAAGGGCAGGGAACAGGGTATCGTGGCTCTATTCTTAGTCACAATATTGTCATTCGTAATAGAAAGGAAGGTGAGTTAAAGTTATATAATGATTATTTTGCTGAAAATCCTAAATTCACTGAAAGTCAATTTCGAAGAAGATTTAGGATGAGTTGTCGTCTTTTTCTTCGGATCGCAAATGCAGTGGAAGCTCATAATTCATATTTCAAACAAAGGACAGATGCTCTTAGTGTTCTTGGTTTATCTTGCCTTCAAAAGGTAACTGCAGCTCACAGAATACTTGCATATAATATTCCTACAGATCTTACTGATGAATATCTTCGAATTGGAGAAATCACTACGATTGAAAGTCTTAGAGCTTTCATCAAAGCAATCGTAGAAGTTTTTGGTGATTGGTATCTAAGGGCACTAAACGAGGCCGATATTTGTCGATTATTATCAATTGGAGAGCAACGTGGATTTCCAGGGATGTTAGGGAGCATTGACTGTATGCATTGGAAATAGGAGAAATGTCTAATTGCATGGTATGGGATGTATACTAGTCATTGTCGTGAACCAACTATAATTCTAGAGGCGGTGACTTCACAAGATCTTTGGATATGTCATGCCTTTTTTGGAATGCCTGGATCATTAAATGATATTAATGTTCTTGATCGGTCACCTATCTTCGCTGCACTTGCTGAAGGTCGTACTGCTCCTATCAATTATACAATTAATGGGCATGAATATACAATGAGATAATATTTAGCAGATGAGATTTATCCTAATTGGTAAACCTTTGTTAAGACAATCCCAAGGCCATTAGGAGCAAAGAGAAAATATTTTGCAAGTAAGCAAGAGTCTGCAAGAAAGGATGTGGAGCGGGTATTTGGGGTGCTCCAATCTCGTTTTGCAATTGTACGTGGACCTATTCGATACTGGGATGAAGAAACGCTTGCAAATATTATGAAAGCTTGCATAATATTGCATAATATGATTATTGAGGATGAAGGAGTAATGAACCTTAGATTTGATCATGAACGTGAAGTCAATTCCTTTATATCAGTGTCACATGGTGAAATACGAGAACTACATGATTTTCTTCAAACTCATAATCGAACCAGGGATATAGCAACTAACTCTCAACTACAAAAAGATTGGTTGAACATTTGTGGGAACAATATGGCAACGAGTAGAATCATTAGATTTGAACTTCTTATGTCATCATAAGTTTCAAGTTTTTTATGTTTTTTTTTTTTTCATTATGGTTGTTATCTTTTAAGTTAATTAATCCTACTTATTGTTGTTAAGTGTTAGAAGAACTTCAAAAAAGTATTATGAATTGATACCACTTTTATAACAATATATTTAAAATAACCAAGAAGTTTCTACATATTTAATTAAAAATACATTACATTAAACAATAAATCAATCTAGTTAATTAAAAATTAAAACCCCTCTTTTGCATAATTTCTAACTTTCTATTTTGAAAATACGCTGCAGAAATTGGATCCAAATTAGAAATATTCATTTTCATAATTTGTTCTTCTTTCTCAATCCCGTCCAATTCTTGTTTCTCTTGACTTTGTTGAATTATCATAACTTGTTGCTCTAACATAATTTTTCTGTCTTGTTTCTTCTGATCCTTAATTTCAACTAGAGTATCCCTAAATTGTTGTAAGAGATTTGTTACAGTTACCTCCCAAACTTTATCTTTTCCTTGTTTACGTTTAAGTCGTTCATTTGCAGCCTTCTGACCAATTGATCTATCTTGATAAATCAACGGTTCACTGTCTTCTCCTAAACTAACAGAATCAGGGGTAGATGGAGCTGATGAAGTCGAACTTGCATTGATATGACTTTTTTGTTTCTTGTTTGATCTTTGATGTTGACTTGCACGCTCAAATTATCATTTGGGTCCTTTTCTTAAGATAACCCAACAATGTTCTAGTTGAAATCGTTTGCCAACGCAAGAAGCATACATTTGTCGAGCATCATTAATCTGGTAAAAAATTAGAGAAATTAAATAATGTTAAAATATGTATTAAACAATTTAACATGAAAATGAATATTAAAATAACCCTTGATTCTTTGGTCATTCCACTTTGCTGACGATTTTCAATTTGAGTAACAAATCCAACAAATTTATCGACTTCTCTATTTTTTTCTTGCCATCTACTTGAGATGCTTGTTTGGGAACGATTATTCAAGTTTCCTCCATTCTCTATAAAGTAAACATGTACTCGAGCCCAGAACTGTTTGTTCGTTGTTCAACTCCTGTAATTGGATCCTTGCTTGTATTTAGCCATACAGAGACAAGTAAATAATCTTCCTCTAGTGAGAAGTTTTAACTTCTTTGTGATTTTTTTATTGTATGGACATTTAAATTCGAGTATGTTAAGTCATCAATTAATTGATTAGAATCACTTGGTTGAGAGAGAATATCTTCTGAATCACTCATAAGAAAGTTGATAAAAGAGTTTGGAAAATTTGAATCCATATATATTAAAAAAAAATCAAGTTAAAACCTTAAAAGAGAGTGTAAAAGAAGCTTACATTCAATGTCTAGCAATTTTGTAGCTTCCATACATGTGAATTAATAATAAGCATTGTCTCCTACTTGTTCTAACATTACAATTTGACTATTTTTTGGAACTAAAAGAGGATTGATATACTGGTTTAATTGCATTTTCAACAAGACAAAATATAATTAACTTCAAATTAAAACAAACAATCAAAAATAAATTTTAAATATGTCATTCTATATTTTTATCAATATTAGCTACCATTATTACTTCCTCTCAATTTTGTCAAAGATAACAACATAAATAAAATTATTCTTCCTTAACCTATATAAAAAACATAAAATAACAAAGAAATAAAAATCATCACAAATATCAAATTAACAATAAAAGGTCTAAAAAAATCAAGAGATATAAAAGAGAAAATAGAAAAGGTTTTTAAACAAGCATACCTTTTAATTTCAGCTAATTAACACAACCGATGTTATTAATTAACCGGAAAATAATTGATTCTTGTTTTTCTAAATTTGAGAGAATAGTGAGGCACAATACAAGATTTTAAAATTTACAAGTTTCTTTCCTTCTGCTTTTAAAGAAAAAAAATAAATTGTTGGCCAACGACTATAAAAATAGCCGTTGGCCAACGATAATTTTCTTTTGTCATTTCTACAGAGAAATGTAGAAATGACTCTTTAAAAGATGAATAGCTATTTTAGCTATTCATTTGTCTGAACTGTTAGAGTAAATAAAAACATAAACAAAAGCTAAAAGTACAACTTTTTAAATTTGTTTCTTCATTAAGCTCTCCCAGTGGAGATGCTCTTAAGAGCATATGTGTTGTTGGCAAATTCCAAGCATTTTTTGGCGAATCCGTCTTCCAGCCAATTTCACCTCCATATATGAGTCTGGTTTACACAAGCTCTAATGGTTCTAAATCAGCAGCATTTTGTGCACCGGAATCATTGACCGATATAGATGCCTAAGGCAAGATTGTTCTTTGTGAGAGAGGTGGTGGGACAGCAAGAAGTGACAAAGGACAAACGGTGAAGGATGCCGGTGGTGGTGCTATGATTCTTATGAGTGACAAGGATAGTGGCTACAGTATCTTAGCAGATGCTTATGTACTTCCTGCATCACATGTGAGTTATTGAGCCGGGCTGAGCATCAAAGCCTACATAAACTCAACACAGGTTCCAACAGCAACAATCATGTTTCGTGGAACTAAAAGTTGGTGACAACTTCCACAGTGGTTTCTTCATTTTCCTCTAGAGGCCCTAGCTTGGCAAGCCCAGGCATCTTGAAACCAGATATTACAGGCCCTAGGGTGAGCATTCTAACAGGATGGACAGTTTATATGGAGAACAAGATACATACGAAATTAACATTCAACATTATTTCAGGAACCTCAATGTCTTGCCCACTTCTCAGTGGCATTGCTGCTCTGCTTAACCACTGATGCAGCTGTCCAAGATGGAGTCGATGTGCTCTCACTTTCCCTTGGAGGAGATTCAGTTCCATTCTTTGAGGATAGCGTTTCCATAGGCTCATTTGCAGCCATACAGAAGGGAATATTTGTAAGCTGCGCAGCTGGAAATTCTGGCCCTTTTAACATCACATTATCTAATGAAGCTCCATGGATTCTAACAGTTGGAGCAAGCACTCTAGACAGAAGAATTGTTGCTACTGCAAAGCTTGGAAATGGTGAACAGATTGATGGTGAATTTCTTTCCTTCCCTACATAGCAACTTCCCTTCAACAGTATTACCTCTTGTTTATGCTGGCTTGAAAGGTAAGTCGAATTCCTCTTTATGTGGTGAGGGAGCTTTGGAAGGTTAGGTATGGATGTGAAAGGCAAAATAGTCTTTTGTGAGATAGGAGGGGGCATAGGCAGAATTGCCAAAAAGGGAAGAAGTGAAAAATGCCGGTGACGCTGCCATGATACTCTTGAATGAAGAAACCGATGGCTTCAGAACCATTGCAGATACTCGTGTTCTTTCTGCAACACATGTCAGCTTTGCTGCCGGGCTGAAGATCAAAGCATATATAAATTTAACAGAGACACACATGAAAACAATCCTATTTAAAGGAACTGTCTGTCATTGCAGTCCCATCATTTCCATTTGTAGCATCCTTCTCATCACGAGGTCCCAATCTGGCAAGCCCGGAAATTCTGACACCAGACATCATTGGGCCCGGCGTGAGAATTTTAGCTGCATGGCCATTCCCTCTTGAAAACAATACGAACTCAAAATCAACCCTTCAACATAATTTCTGGCATATCAATGACATGCCCACATCTTAGCAGCAACGCCGCCTTGTATTGAAGATTATACTGAATCTTCTCTTTATATATTATTGACACACTCAGGACATACGGGTGGACAATCACTCCCAAAAACCAAATAACGAGGAAGCTTATTATCTCAAGATTCCTAAATAATCACCTACTTGAATGTGAATTAAAAGATATAAGTAAAAGCATTCGAACAAGGAATATCCTCTTCTTCTAGTTAACTTTTCACCACTTGACTATTGTTAATTGCTCACTTGCTACTAATTGTCTCTTAATTCTCTCTTACTATCCATGTCATAACACCCTTAGTGATGGATATCATAAGTTCATGCATGTTAGATCATAAACTTAGTCAAATAATTAAAATAGATCGATGAATATCATATGAATTAAAGAAGAAAAATCCCATATATTATATCTATTATAAGAATTTTTCCCTTATTTTATTTTAATTTTTTTATATTTAAGTCAAGAAAATGAATTTTAGAAAAAAATTATGACAGCAAATATACAATATCATAGGAAATAAATATGTTTTTTTTAAATGGTATACTTATTTGAATCCATTCAACTCTTAACTTACCCATCTGTTCATTTAATTATTTAACTTATTTGTATGAAGTTTATATTTGACATATAGGGATTTAATTTTAAAAAAAATCATTCAATGACTAAATTGTATATGGCTATAAATATGATAACAAAAGATATTTCAATTAAGGACTTGTTTGTAAAACAAACATAATACAGTGACCAAAATAAAGTTTTCAAAATTATATGGAACGAAATGTGCTTAGGAGAAGAATCATGTTTTGAGCATGTGACGTGTCAATTTATAATGATGTTAATGATATAACCGATGGAATGGTGTATAAATAATAAAAATATATATATATATAAAGTACATGGTTGATATTAAAATAAAAAATAGTAGATAAACCTTATTAAATAAAAATAAAAAATACAGGGATGAGAGAAGCATTGACGTATTTATTAATCAGAATCTACTTACTGGAGAGCATTCTCTCCTGAAATTTTATAGTGACTTACTTTCTTTTTCATGTCTTAAAATCTAGGGACTGAAATGTAAATACAATAATTAAATAAATTTTAGTGTCAAAATGAAAAATCCAAAAATAGAAGTGATCAAAAATTAATAACTTAGGGACTAGAGTGTAATTTTCCATGCATTGTGAACAATAGACATACAAGGGAGATCTGGATCCCAAATTTTAGTTCCACCATTATCAATTCAGAGGAAACCGAGCCACAGCACCACCTTATTCATACACATACAACCTAACATTTTTTGCTTATAATTTGAGCTCTTCAGTGCACAAGAATTTTCCATTTTCAATCAAATTCTCAGCTAAAACTTCAAACTAAGGATGGTGATTCACAAAGGTATGCTGGGAACTGGATCCCCAGACGAGGCCAGGACCTGCCACCTGCCTTAAAATTTGTAGAATTCAGAAAGTACAAGAACTACAATTCCAACGCCAATCATTCTGAAAAGTGCTTCCAAACTTGTGTACATGCTCTTAATATTCTATTCACAACAGTTGGTTCAGAGTTATATGGCATTGGAAGACATACTAAAAGGCTGACTATTTTACATCCCTATTTTCTACTGTCCTTCAGTCAAAAGAATGTTATGCCTAACCAAAACAAAGGCATTTGAGTATCTAAATCTAGTTCAGCACTACACAAATCCACCCTCCATCAGAGGGGAAAGGGTGAAAAAAATGAAATAACACAATTAGTAAAAATAGGAGGGACAGCGTAGCCAATTTAATTTCTGTACAGGTTGGTCACAAACCCCCAGTAAAAATCTACTATGTAATCAGATCGTCGAATAAAGTACATAGGTATACAACATGACAACATGAGTCCCGATTCCTGGGATACAACTGACTGAGTGCCTGCCTTATGGCAAATTCCAACACTCCACCAGATACAACCCTGTCATCAGGAGAAACTCTAACAACCTCAATCTCTGGTGGATATTCAATCATTTCTCAGATGAATTACGTGAGTGTGACCTTTTACGGGGGTGGCCGAGGTCAGTTACAAAACTTGAGTTTCTGCACAATACATCATTAAATCAGCGAAGAAAGATTTATAGGATCACAAATTTGGGTTTCCAGAAATAAAAAGACATGAACTTACAAATTGTCATCATGTTTCTTACTTCTTGAAGGCTCATGTGTTGTCTGAGATGGTCCAGCTGCCTGTCAAAGGTACAATAGCTCAGTTTATATACTTTGCATTGGCAGGTGTAGATTTTCATGAAAGATGCATTTCAGCACCAATATAGTATATAATGGTAATTGCAATAGCTGTATTTATGACACTGCTGACATCAACCGGCGAGTTTTCACACCATTAATCTGAAGGCCCAACTGATGGACCAGTGGTATACTTGAAATATAGGCACATGATAAAAATTACTAATAAAACATTCAACACTAAGAAGATATCATTTGCTTAGAAAAAATCAAAACAACAAATATTGGAAGATAGAAGTTCTGAAATAGAATACTATCCACTGATCTGCAAAGTATAAATCACTTGTAACAAGCATCAATTGCTGGCGGGGTACATAAATATTTTGACAGGATTATTATATCAATATATATCTTCAGAAAGCACTCGTTCAATTCAGTAAGATATTTGCAGATAAGCATACTAACAGGGGGATTTAATTGCTTGATGCTCCTGCTATGGACTTCCAGGTACTCTTCATATGTCTGCAAAAATCAGGAAAAAGACATTTAAGGGTGTAAAGTTGTAAGGATAATCTATCATCATTAAGTTTTCTCAACAGAAGATATTTGTGCCAATTTCACATATAATAACAGACGATCATCTAGAAAAAGATAAATCTGAGTGTCAAGAACAATGAATATACATCGCCATTCACCACAACCACTCTTCATAGTTTATCTTGCAGCAGCCAGGAATGGGATAAAGCATGTGAAACCTAAAATTTATTGTGGATTCCATGTCTATTTGACCAGATGTGTGTAATGCTTGATGAACGGTTTTGCAGCATGCTACATCCTTGTTGATCTAGAAAGATTAACATTAGAATGAATAATTCTTCCTTTAGACATTAAAGAAAGAGGATGATGCAGAGGCTGGAGTTCAATTAATTATGTAATCTAATCCGATGAAAATTGATTTTTTCTTCATGAGAGATTTGGAATTGTTGACTAATATGAAAATAAGTAAAAGAAAACATTGGGATAATAACACTAACAAATTGAGAATCAGATGCAAGATGTTGAGATCACTTACAATTTGTGTTTACTTCATTTATCTAATCCACAGAAAAGTGTATTCAATATCTCATAAAAGAAGAAACACAAAAAACCAGGTGTATATATGCTTTATTCCAAGTTCAGAGAAACTAAGGTGGGAAATGTCATACCATTTCAAGAAAATCATCATCAGTCAGAGTACTAGCAAGAGGGCTTTCTGCTGACAAACCCCAAATATCAGTTCGTGAAGGCATTTCACAGTGTATTCGCAAATTAGTGGAGTTTCGAGACTGTTTCATCCTTGCAACTTTTGAAGCACCGGAGCTAAGAGCATTGTCAGTGAAACCAGCACCAGTAGGTCCCTGATGTGCTAAATGAAATCTACTTGCTTCATCATGTTGCTGGTAGAGGAAGGAAGGATAAGGTGTGGGTGTCCTGCCCCAAGGCATCTGCAGTGGAGGGACAGTATACACTCCATCTCCTGTGTAAGATGAAGGATCAATGCAAGGCCTTTTCATAGGAAGATCATCCCTGGGAAAACTGTTACTATGAGAATTCAAAACAAAAAACTCAATTGCTTAATTTTGGCAAAATGCATAAGCTTGAAGCTTACAGGAAAATAATACCTTTTCACCATGCCATCAGTGTCTCTCTCCCCATCAATTAGCTCACAAAGGGCTTCTCCTATATCTTCAGGTAGTTCCTGGAAGAACAGAATTGCAGTTATACAATTAACAACTTAGAAGTGCAGCAAGTAGTATAAAAGCACTCTACAAAAAAGAGACACCTGGCAGTCTCTGCTAATTTTAACAGGTTTGTAGTCATTCAGTGGATTCTTGAGATGAAGCGTCTTTTGGAAAGGCAAGTCATTTAATCGCAGCCACTTAACCTTAAAACTGCGACCCCAAGGATTACTTTTACCACTTCCTTCGCTCCATAAATTGTCGTGCCTCCACCCAACAGAAGATATCATTTGGGCATACCCTTGGAAGAAACCACTCATGTTGACACTATATATTAGAATGACTCTACCAGAATTCTGCAAGACAGGCATATGCTTCTCTATAAAGCATCAAGATTAAGAAAGCACCACATGACATTTTAAAATTAACGGGATCTTACATGAAAGGCTTCTTCCAAAATTGGTTCATTCCTGACTTGAGTAGCCCATATCCCATTCTCAATTGATAGTTGGATATTATGCTGATTCAAACTCTTAATGATGAAATATCTTGTATTACACAATTTTCTCTTTTTGTTTATAGATGAATTTCCCACCCGATCATGACCTGCTTTTTCAGCCATAATAGGATAGCCATCCTCATTACCTTTGTAGCTTGGGCTTTCTGACAAGAAACAAAGATCCTATGTTAAACTTAATATGCATTCTGACACATGAATGTGATTGTGAAAAGTTCAAGAAGAAGAGGGGAAAGAGTCAGAAAAGAGAGAGAGAAAATGCATGGCTGAAAAAGGGCTGAGAAAATATAATCACTATCATCTCTACCCCTTATATCATCGCATGCAGTAGCCCAAAGCTTACAAAGCTTAACTGAAATGTATGCCAATGCTCATATATAGTGGGCAAATCAAGCCCGCATTGAACTCCTGAAAAAGTGCCAATCAATCAAAAGACTGCAACACTGAACAAGATCGTGGGCCCACAATACTGATCACTATTTTCTCTATCACAATAAAGTCACCAGTTAACATGAAAGTCTTGTCACACAATATGAACTATAAAACTTCCAGACCCCATCAAACATAGCTCTAAATTTCCTTTGTGCTCAACCAACAAACCATTTATTATCCTATTGTCCTCTGAATTGCCAGGTTACATAAAAAAACAGTACAACATCAAGAGTAGACCTTTTTCATCAACAGAACCAACCCAATCAACACCCATGCATGGTTTCACCTTCTAGTGTCCATGGTTGGAGAATAGTGGTCCTGTCAGTGATTCCCCCAGTCCTGTGATTTGCTCAGTACAAGTATCAACATGCTTGTATCCCAACATCCGAGTTTTCTTCAATAAAATATAGCACATATTTTCTTAGGGGGTAAAATATACATTATTCTAATCTGGCTCCCTCAAGTCCAAGAAAGTATCTAGGCAAAATTTCAAACTATTCACTTCCTCAGCATCATTTCCAATCAATTTCTCACTCTCAGAGGTGGCCCTTGAGTTCATTTGCTTCACAAAAAAGTAAGCAAGGTGTACAATGAGAGCCCATTTAAATGACAAATAAAGAGCATAGTCCACCTATTCTGCTCAAGTTCAAGTTTCAACATGGCCCTTCAATACCTATCAAGCTAAACCATAGGAGCTCACCTTAATCCATGTAGTAACCTTATTCCATGTGGTAACGTTCACAATTCCCTTATGCATAGAGATAAGAAATCAAAATCAACACCAATACATAAGTCATCTCCTACATCCCATGAAGCAGCAAATTCTTCAAAAATCATTAGTGGAAACTACCTAGGAATGCTTGAGCCCTTCCATCTTCCTGTATAGGTTTGCAGAGTCTAATTTATACTAGCCAGTCCCAAGCCCAGTAAAGGATGAAGTCAAGTAAAAAGATGACCAACAGAACCAAGGTGCTGACACCTCTATCTACATCGCTTCTGATAGGAATTATCCCAAAAGGAAAATATAGGTATTGATTAAATGATATCTATGATCCACCTATGATTTTTAAACTACTCAATAGAAAATTCTAGCCACTGAATCACTGCAGTCTGGCTCTAGCTGGATACATTGATGTAATTCTTAACATGAATCAGATGGATATTTGCAGATCATTCATGAAAGAATTCCCAGGCTGATACAAGAGCGTCCCAAATAAATGCCTATAAGGAGATGGTTACCATTCCAGCTCACTATCATCTCCAGTAGATATGCATCAAAGGCGTGATAGAATAAGGAAATTACAATACATGAGGAAAATATAATGAGAACTTGTACTGTTTGGTTACCTGGATCGTCAGAGTTTCCCATGTCATGCTTCCATTCAGTCACCGAAGAATCAACTACAGATGCATTTTCCTTTGCACTATCAGAAGACATATCCTTCTTGGCCTCCTATGTCCCAACTGACAATGCAGGACCTATCCACAATTTTTTTTTTTCATTTCAATGTATCAAAAATTTAAAATCACCGAAAAAGAGGTGTGCCTCTAGAAAACAAGATGTATACAGAGCACACGCACAAAAATAACACCAAAAAAAGCCAGAACAATGACAGTACAATAAAATAGTCTTTCGCTGAAACTCAAAACAACCACCAAGACATTACTTAACAGAAGCCAATACCATATTGTTTTGGTTTGAAACCCAACCCCAAATCCCTGAATCTTCGAAGGGAGGGAGATTAGAAGGTGCCAATTGACGTCTATTTCATTGTCACAAAAAGGAAACAGCAATACCAGCAGTAAGAATACAAATGCAATGCGCACTTTCCAAACTTGCCCCGTAAATCGAATTTACTAGGTACTACAAAAGCAATGTTTGTAGAAGTTAAGCCCAGGATAAAAAGCTCTTTGATCATTCACCTTCCTCACACAGAATCTATATTTTCCACCTCCGCCAAACCATTTCATTCAACCCTAAACTCTCCGGTCCAATAATCGAAATTACCAATAAAAAAACTCATCACAATTTACCCTCGTTTTCATCACTCAAAAAGAAAAGGAAAGAAATCCTATGTTTGGTCAATGAGAAAGATTAGAGGAAAATTAAAAAACAGTTAGCAACAAAATAGCATTTGGCTCGGAAACTCCGAATTGATATTCAAGCATCAGTTTATCAAGATTTTCCTGCATTTTCACATATTTTCTTATTCACGAAGGAAAAAAAACCTAATTCAAGAAGAAAAGGAAGAAGAAATAATCTCCTTCACCTTTACAACAAACAGCAAACAAAACAAAGTTGAGAAATCTAAAGTAGAAATGGAAGTGAGAACTCTCACCTCAGAAGCAAACAAGCGAAGCGAAGTGAAGTGAAGAGAGGAACAGACGGATTTTTACGCGTGTCGGTTTTTCTTTTTTTTTCAAGATAAGTGTGTGTACTGTTGGACTTGCTTCTTGGAGCCCTAGCCCTTTTCTTTTTTGTTTCGCCTTTTCCCTCTTCCCCTCTTCCAAACTGAAGAAAAACACACCCTGCTATTTCTACACCCACGCAACGCACGTATACACTTTTGATTTTTTACCGCTATTTGTTTGTTTATTCTGGGTTTCTTTTTTTTCTTTTTATTGGTCGGTGCGGATTGATTTGGTTGAAACCATCTGATGGTGTGGAGCGTTGTAAAATATCCTTCATTTGTAATCAAATTTTCCACTCCTACCTTTTTACTTGCTGCAAATAAAATTAAAAATGTAGTTAAAAAAAAGATAATTTAGAAATTGCGAAAACAAAATTACAGTCAGGTTTGATCAATGAACTAACTTGTATCTTTTAAAAATAAAGGGACTAATTTACAAAATTATAAAAAAACATGGGCTAAATTATAATTTACTCAACAAATAACAATCAATTTATTGATGAGTCAATAAAGAAGGTATTTCAAAGTAGAAAAACATTTTCCTTTTACTAGCGTAGAAAAATGATCTTCTTTAACTCCCAATTTCATAAAATAAACAAGGTCTTAAATTAAAATTGAAATAATTACAGAATTCATAGTGCATCAAAATAACAAATACATCACTTTATAAAAAATGACAGTCTAATAATTATTTATTATAGCATGCTTTCAAAGCTTGATGTTCTGTGAAGTATTTTAACAAACATATCATATGCCATTTTTGTCGATATGTAATTTAATCTCTCTGCAAAGGAATACAAGCAATGAACCTCTCTGCCAAAGGATTCAAAGAAGAGCCTGACATCTCCTGGGTGATTTTTTTGTCAATATTTGTATAATAAACAGCCCTTGCACGTATCCCGCGCTCGTCTTCAGACTGGGCAAAAATGTTGGGATAACAGGTGCAATAACAATTTTTCAAGGCAACATGGAAAAGAACATGTAATATATGAGAAGAAAGGGTAATATGACCAATTGCATTCAAGATTAAGATCGATGTGAACAGATTAAAGAATAGATAAATAAGCTTTAAAAGTATGTGGAGTTGTTGAAGAATGGGTCATCAGTGAAATAAAAAAACAAAAAACAAAAAAAACCATTGAAGACTTGGCCAATCTCTAGTTTCGGCTTCCTTGCAGAAGTATAGGAACGATTTTTTTATAAAGTATTTTTTACTTGAAAATATATAAAAATATTTTAAAAAAAATATTTTTTTTTTGCATCAACACATCAAAAAAATAAAAAACATATATATAAAAATATTTTTTATAAAACGTTATTCAAAACACAATTCCAAACAAAGTCTAAGCACCTTCAATGGATAAATTCCAAAACATAATTGATTGAAATCATGGGTAAACTTACAAGAAAATCAAAGTTTTTGGGTCAATTAATGGCTAATTGAAGAAATTCGAAGATAAAGACCATCTTGGAAAAGGCATCAAACTCTAGGCATCTAATTTGTTGAAACCAGGTGTGAAATTGAAGAGATTTGAAAGTTTAATGGCCAATTAAGGGTTAAATTGAAAAAATCTGAAACCAAAAACCAAAATGAAAAAGACGCTAAAATCTAGGGTTGAAATTAAAGTTCGTTAGGGGCGAAATTGAACAAAACTGAATGTTTGAAGCCAATCGGGGGTGCAATTGAGAGAAATAAAAAATCCAAAATCAAAAAACTAAAATGAACTTGACTAAAACAACACTGTTTAGGGTTAACTGTTCATCTTATTCTCCAGAGAAGCTGCTCGAGTGGTCTCCTTCCCAAGGCATTTAATGCTTCATCCCTCCATCAAATTTGGCAAAATTTGCACGCAAACGATCACCTAATACCTAACTACACGCCAGTGGGATCCTTTCTGGCCGATTGACGCCACCGTGGCTGTGGCACTACCCTAAAGTGACCAACCCGACCAACCCTTATCTGCAACAAATCTGACAGTCCGTGATAATCACTTTGAACTAACGGTTGGGATCCTTTCAGATTGAATCAAGGGTTAAGATTTGGCAACAGTAAAGACAAAACATCCATTTTCCACCCCTTATAAATAGGGGTGGATTTCATGGACTGAGGGAGGAAATCAAGTCCAAAGTCGGCAAAAAAAATCTACCCCCCCCTCAGTTTTGTTTCCACCACGGTCTTCTCTCTTTTCCCTCTCTCTCCATTGCCTTTTCAGCCACTTCCACCACAACATTGCTGTGAACAAAAGCGTCCCAACCTTCTACACCAACCCCACTCCTCATCGGCGACAGAATAGCCACCGCGAGCTTCTCTCTCTCATCTACAAGCCTCTTCTCCTTCCTCCCACAGCTGACATCAGCAACCATTTCTTCCAGCGATGCCTCCTAAGCCACCAGTCGGACCTCCTCATCACAATAATGACCACCAAACTAGGTAACTTTCCTTTCCTTCTCCTTCATCCTCTCTTTCCCCCCTTCCCTTTCGTGGCAGCTACATGCAAATTTGCATGCAGCGATTGAAATAATTAACTCATGACCTGGGCTGGACCAGTGTCAACTCAGCCAAAAAAAAAAAAACAAAAAAGGAGGCCAGACTTGTTAGGTTGATGGCGGCCCAAGCCGGTTAGGTCCAGCCCAGCCCAATATAAATAATAATATAATATTATATATATAAAAACAAAAAAAATTCAAAAGTCCTTTAAAAAAAGTTTTGATTTTCTTGCATATTTTTCTATCAATTTTGCATAATATTAGGCTGTATATTTACACTATAAGATACAAATTCAGTATTAAAATACCTAATTTTCTCCAAAACATTCCCATTTTTTAAAAAATTAAAAAAAAATCTCAAAATTTTTAAAATTAATTTCCTTTTTCAAAAACAAAATTCATGCATATGGCTAAATCCTAAAATTTTTCTAAGTATACTTTTTATATATAAAAAAATGAATCTTTCTCATATTTAAAAATCCAAAAAAATGGATATCATAACTAGTTTATGATTATCCATTAGGATTTGACAAAAATATCAAAAACCATTCACCAATTATTTTATTCATTTTATATTAGGGTTTAGATGTAGACTTTAATATTTAGGGGTGTAAAACTACACAATAAAGTACACTCTCTAATATTAAAGATACAAAGTGCAAAATAAATGCAATGTTAAAATTTGAACTTTAGAACGGTTAGAACTTTACCCAATAAGATTGAGACTTCCTTACGAAGGGAGATCTATCTTAAATCTTAGAAAATGACCAATGACTATAAACTTGACCTAGAAAAATAATCAAACAACAATGCAGCTTGCCTCAGGTAGGGTATACTGGAGGCGATGCATCTTCCCCTTGCACAACCAATTCCTTACCGGCACTTTCACAGACTATAGGTTTTCTAGTAACCATAATACTAGGTGACAACTTTTGAACCTTAATCATATAATTAAACCCAAAACCCTTTTTCTTCCCCTTCCAACACCTCTCAGGAGGCACACTTTCAGTGTCGCCAATCCCGACAGCGGGCTCATGTTTTTTTTGGCTTATAATTGCCTTTTTTTTTTATCATTTTATATGTTTGGTTTTTATTTTTAATTTTATCCTTTAATATTTAATTAGTTGAGTATAAAACTTTAAGGTTTTTTCAAACTTGTTACTTCAAGTCAAATGATTCAGGTCACAGACTTAATAGGTTACCATGGGTTGTCATCATTCTTTTAGCATATTTTCTTTTGTGTTTTTATATATCATCAAACATTGTTTTTTCCCTTTTTTTTAAACATGATTACATCTTTTGAACATAATTTTTTTATTCAATTTTTTTTTATTTAACACGTGATGAATGACGATTCATATAATTGGTTGTTAATAAAAGGTGTTGAATTTCAAAGTAACTGGTGAACTTGATCCCATCATCTGTATGTGCCTTTCATGATAACTTTTTTTTTTTTTCATGATAATTTGTTTATGACTATTTATAATTTTGGTTGAGTGGAAACTAATTCCATTCCTTTAACGGCTAATCCAAGAGAAAATTATAATATAGACAAAGGTGGTGTTATTCCCACTTCACCATTCTTGTAATGACTTTTACCATATTAAATATATGTCTTAATTACTCTATATATAATATTAAATTCTAAAATCTTTTCTTTTTATGCTCCTTTAAAAATAATAATATGATGAAAAAAGATTGAACACAAAAAATTCATATTTCAAAAAAATTATTTTATTTTTAATCTGCTCAAAATTTATAATTTATAAAATATATTTTTTTAATAATATATTTTGAAGGATCTAAATTACAAAATAGGGATTGTTACTATAATTACTATATTTTTTTTCATGATATATAACTTTTATAGTGAAGTCATTACATCATAAAAACAAATACTAAATTATTATTAATAATTTATTATTTATTTTATATGATATTTGGTACCTTAAAAATTCATTGACTTTTCACAAAATTTAAAGTATCTTTTAAATCAATTTTAAGTTTGTAAAAAAATATATTTTACATGACTTATATTTTTAGAAAATAAAGAACAAAAAAATTAGGCATAATGTAATCTTCTTGTTTTTTTTTTTTCAGAATAAAGAACAATCATTTTGAAATTTATTACTTTTTAAGATTTTAATTAAATACATGAATCACATTTTATGAGGTTATTTTTATCTGAATAATAAATAATGAAGTATGAATAATAAAAAAATGAAGTGGGGTGTTAAGAAATACTATTATAGCTACGTGATTGAATCAATTTTTAAGTCTCATTTGTTTCATGTAAAGTAGTTTTCTGGATATTATTTTCCAAACTTTTATGTGTTTGTTTACTATTAGAAAAATTAATCAACAAAAAATACTTTCTAGCTAAAGAAAAATTTGATTTGGTTTTCAGGAAAGTATTTTTCTTTTATTTTGGACGGAAAAAATACTTTCCAGAAGTTTTGAAAAATTCAGAAATGTCTTGTTATTTGTTGTTTATATTAAATTTAGTCTTTGATATTTTGATTGGTATATATTTTGTTTTGAATTTTTTTTTTAATTTCATCCCTTAAATTTTGATTTAATTTAATTTTTATATCAAATTTGGCCCATAGTTTTAAAACTCGGCTCGACCCGACAGGTCGACCTGGGAACTGACTGACCCGGGGCTGGAACCGGTCGGGTTTAAGAAAAAATAGAGGAAGTCAAAAACTCGGGTGACCTAGCAAGATCCGGTCAAAAATTAGGTTGCAACCTGTTGACTATTTATTTTTTTTAACAAAAACAAAATCGTTTTAATTTATAAAAAAAATAGAGTTAACCCAAGTGACCTGATCAAAACCCAAGTACCTGAGTAAAACCCGCGATCCAGGCAAAACCTACTAACTGGGCCTTGTTTTTTTAATTACTAACTTGATAATTCACAATTAATTTGTGAAGGTTTGTGTGACGTCGATCTCATGCATGGCATCTAGTGGGTTACTAATATGTAAGGGTACATTCAACCAAAAGTTGAAGACAGCAAATCTCATTTCATATATTTTGAGGCTGAGAAAATATCAAGGGAAAACACAAATCATATATATAGTAAGAACAATGTGGTAGGATGCCCCTCCCTCCCTCGTGGGCTCATTAAATAAACTATGAATTTGACCCTTAATTAATTTTTAGCAATATATATATGTTACTGGCAGATCGTCAATATTATGCCAGAAAGAATGGGTCTAAGTATCCACACACTTCTGAATGATAAAGAAGATCGCTGGACCCTCCTTATCAAAATGCACACCTCATCATGTTCCCTCTCCTACTCAACAATGATCGATATCATTAAACAATGAGTAGCCTTCCCCGTCACTTCCTGTATTGGCAAATGATTTTGTCTGGATCTTGCCTTGAAACAATGTCACACATGTTAATCCATTTTCCATTTCGAAGAAGATCCATATTAAGAGATATTATTCACATTTTCTATTCTGCATATCTTCTTTATATTGTGGGATATATATTCTCTTCTCTCCATACCATCCCCTCTTGCCTTTTTTTTCTTTTTTTTTTTACGATTTTTGAAATTGACCCTTCTGTTTTTGAAAATTATAAGTTAATCATCCACAAAAGTTGACTGCTAATTCTTTTTTAAATGTTCACATTAGCCCCTTTAAATTCAATTTTAATTTTGTATGTAGTAGATGAGATTGAAATTTTTGACAAGAAATGAATGATGATTTAGGAAAAATAACAATTGATGAATTGTCATGAAAAACTAGAAAGAAAAAGAAGAAAAACTAGGTTAGCGCGCGACAAATAATTAACGATTTACTCTTTATATATCTGATATATTTCATTAAAAACTGTAGGGATATATTTAGCAATTATATTTGTAACAGTGAAATATAATATTTTTTCGCCAAGCTTTCATGTACTGAAATTAAGTTTTACTCTTGGCTGAGTCTTTGATAAACCATACGTTATGTATTAATGCGTTCATGAGGAAATCTATTCCTGCAATTATATTTTTTGGAAATTAAGCACATTAGAAAAGAAAATCATTAAACATAAATGTCACATATACGTACCTTGCGAAGAATCATGTTAGTTTACTGGTTCGATCACTAAGCAAACAGAGTTAACCATAAAATATTATGCATGATCAATGGCTGATAATATGTCTGCTTTCTGTGAGGTTTTTGGTTGCAACTAATTTTCCAGATGGGAACTAAATTAAGATGCTAAACCCGTTCCATGTCCCACACTGCAGAAGGCTAGCTAGCTGTTTCCTTCATGCATGTGAATGTGAATAGATTTAGGAAATTAGCAGCCCTCAAATGTACATTGCATTAAATACCAGCTAAGTTTTATGAAAAAAAAAATATATAAAAGAAACCCTGCTAGGGTGGTTTTGAAAGCGAAGTCACCTTGAGATAAGCTTGTTCATGTAATTAAAAACACTAAATCTTTGGAACCTTAGGCCCCTTAAAGAGATATCCCATTCAAGGACTTACACTTTGATAGAATAGTGGGCGTGAAAAAGGGAAAAAAAGGGAGAATATTTTGAGCATTGATCATGGATTATATTTCATCAGTTTTTCAGATAGACTACAATAGCACTGATGATCTTGTCCAATATTTCTCTTCTTTTCCAACCCAACAACAGACAACCCCTAAAGATAAAGTTCCATTAAGACCTTATGAAGATTGCCATGATCTTGCCAACAAAACTCAACATGGCCGGCGCCGTAAATCACCCATCGCTCTTGGATCTGTCAAAGATGAAAACCCTAATGACAACAAGAAGAAGAAAATCATCCATAGAGACATTGAGAGACAAAGAAGGCAAGAAATGGCTAACCTTTATGGGTCCCTACGATGCCTTCTCCCCCTTAAATATCTCAAGGTCAGCTTTTGTTCCTAGCTAATTGATCGAACATCAAATTAATGATGAAAGAAATTTAGTTTTTTTTTTCCTTCAATCTTAATTTGCTGTGTTAATTACAGAGTTTACTTTTTTTTTTCCTTTTGTTTGGCCAAGCTAATTAGTTTTATGTATAGATTGATTAACAGATAGATAATATAAGTTTTTGATGTTTTCAGGGAAAGAGATCTACATCAGATCACATTCACCAGACAGTATACTATATAAAACATCAAGAGGAAAAGATCCAAAAGCTGATTGACAAGAAAGATGAACTAAAAAGGTACTTGTCTACTTCTTCTGCACTTGAAAACTTGGAAGGTTGTGAGAGGGATACCTTGACAGTCAGAACTCGTTGTGTTGGAGTTGAGGTTGACATTAACACTGCCTTGAAAAAAGGGTTTCCTCTTTCAAGAGTGCTTGCAATTCTAATTGAAGAAGGGTTCAGTGTTGTTAGCTGCATTTCAACTAAAGTAAACGAGAGGATGCTCCACAATATTATATCTGAGGTATGTTTTAGGGTTTTGGAACCAGTTCTTTCTTCTTCTTGGTATGATTCTTCTGACGATCATAATTGTTTCTCGCTCTTCTTTGCTATATATTAATCTTGAAAGTTTACACACAGGTCACTGATGGAAGAAGTCTGGATATTTCTGAGCTGCAACAGAAGCTAACAAGCGCAATAGTCTAGTGATCTTCATCTACAAATTAGTCGAGGAAGTGTTGGCTTATTTGCTTGGGGAGATTTATTCCACTGAAGAAAGATAGATTTTTGTCCTTGCTAGCTAGACTTCCTCTTCCTGGCACCTCAGGTTGGTCAGCCTTAACTACCGAGTGTTTTTCATTTGATGAAAAATATCATAGAGATGTATAAAAGAAATAACTCTGCGGTGTTCCTTAATTAGGTTATGTTCTTCATCCTTCACTGATGTATTATATAATTTCTTCGTATGATTTATATGCATTTCGTTTCAGAGTAACTGCAACATGTGTTGGCCAACTCGCACAGTGACCTGAACCATTTTTTTCGCCTGATTCAATTAATTTTCCTATATACAAACACTTATCACTTTTTATCACCTGATTCAATTTATTCTCCTATATCCTTCTTTAATTTTTGTTGGTAGTTTAGGTAAATTTGTGGTGTTTTATGTCAAATAGCATCGATCCAATCTGATCATGTCTGCTAGTTGTCGCAGCGTATTGGCAAACTAGCAGATCTCTTCTCAAGGCAATATATAGAAGTATAGAACTCATTTATTCACTCAGTATATAGAACTATTCATGCTTTTGTTGCAAGTATATGCACGGTATCACTTCCTTCTACCACTGATATTTTGATATTAACTTGTAATAAGTTTCTTTGTTGCCTGTGGTGATCAGCTTTTCCAGGCTTTATAGAAATAATAACACTCCTTACCTAAATTCATAGCTTTTCTTCTATTTAAGCTGAAGGAGCTTTTGTAAGATTGGTGGTCGCTTGACTTGAGGATGCCATGCATTTTTAATTTTCAATGCTTGATATATACACACAGACACACTCTCGTACTGTGCCGAGTGGGAAAATAGCCACATATAGCATCATTTTCTTTTTCATAGGAAATAATCCATAGATGATGATCCGTTCATGTAATATTCATCATCATATGCACTGCCTTTGAAGCATCAAACCAACACACCAATATTCAACAATTATCTTGAAGTAATTGGAAATTAATAGTGTTAGAAAAATATAAATACCATTCTTAAACCCTTATCAAACAATTTAAAGTTTTAATTGAGATAATTATTAATATTATCATAGTAAAGCGG
Source organism: Populus trichocarpa (assembly GCF_000002775.5). Classification (NCBI taxonomy): domain Eukaryota; kingdom Viridiplantae; phylum Streptophyta; class Magnoliopsida; order Malpighiales; family Salicaceae; genus Populus; species Populus trichocarpa. The sequence goes on along the minus strand of NC_037285.2, from coordinate 9,183,835 downwards.
TCAAAATTTCAAATTTCACTATTTTTATTCTTTAACAAAATTAAACACAAAATACTAACGAGTTTAATCATACAAGTTTTAAATCCAAAAATTTTTCCACTTAAAAAAAATATTAAAAAAATATAAACTTAAAATTTCACCCAACATCTTAAGTTTTTTAATTTAAATGGTTATTTAACAGCGTCAAACACATTATATTCATGAATATATTTTTTTTTACATGATTGATAGAAATATTTAAAGCTAAATTTAAAATGAGATACAATCACAATATTTAGAATTTAGATTTGTTGAAAAAAAATTATTTTAACATGTCTAAAATCAATTATAAATCAATAAAAAATTGATCTTAAATAATACTAGGTTGACAAAAAAAAATTAAATTAAAAAACCTTAATCCCACAACGAAAAATTATATGATTTTCAAATTAATCACTTATATACTAGTGCATTGAAAGTAAAAATAATTAGCCTGGCAGAGCACCAAGATTTGTAGAAGAGAAAGGCAATGTGGAGTTTGGTTCAAAACTACACGTGTAGGCTTAGCTCAGGCTTAGATTAATTGTCAGAATTAATTTAAGTAGTCTAGGTCCCCACAGAGGATGGGAGCAAGTCTACTGCTATCTATTTTCATTCTATCAACTATGTAATTTTAGAGCTTTAGATTTGGTTATCGTAGAGAGAAAACTGAGTCTATCTTTTCAATTCGAAGATCTTGATAGGTAGAGCAATTTCTTGAGGTGTTATTGTTAGAATTCTTGGAGGCTGCTCGCGTTGAAACAATTTACATCAATATTTTATAATAATTGACAACAAGATTCTTCATTTCTTATTTTTCATATGAAATTTTACTAGTATTTGTTCTAATTTTTTGTACTTATTTAATTTCATGTTGCTTGATGCAGCCAATGGCTACAAATTATCAACTATACACTCAAATTAAGAGATTGGCGGTTCACTAAGCATCTAGTGTTTATTCTCTCATGTTTTTCTGTTCCTCCCATTGTTTTTTAGTTTTCAATCCTTGGATCTGTTAATTACTTCTATCCCTAAACTTATTTTCCTTTTATTTTTCTCCCTTTTGAATTTTGTTTAATTTTCATGGATTTATGCACTCTGATCTTTTCCAATTTATGTTATCTCACTTACCCTGAATTTCGTAAAATAATCCAACATTGGATTAATGATCAATTTTAATAGATTAAGTTTTAGCTTATTCAAAATAAAAAAAGCAATTGAAAGATAAAGGACTGGATTTGACATTAAAAAAATGAAGCCCTTGACATAAAAGGCACCCAAAACTGTTAATTTTGCACCTCAAATTGACTATTTTATATAATTTGTCATTGTTCTTTTAGTTTAGTGCATTTAGATCCTAAAATTTAGTTTTTTTTACATTCTTAGTCTTGGAGTTTTGAGATAGAAGATAACAACTAACAAGTCACCGAAAAATAAGAGAAAAGCGAGAAAGAAGTTGGCTCATTAAAACCTAGCGAAAAAAATAATAATAATCTTGGTGTTATTGGGTTTCTCTTGACAAGAGAAGTCCTATTTTTTTTATTATCATTTTGTCAAATAAAGTAGATTAAGTCTTGGGAAACTTCTTATTATTCAGTATAATTTTGATTTTCTGATCCATTTAAGGATGTTTCAATATTAAAAATAGGTTTATTTAAGTGTTCTTTTTTTATATGTTTTTTAGGTATTTTCAAATGAAAGAATTGTTCAAGTAGGTTTTTAGGGTCTAAAAACTCACACCCTAACTTTTTAGCCATCAAAATCTTAACCAATTGACAATGTATCGTTTGCTAATTTTGTTTTAAAAACAGGACAAACATCGTGTCATTCGCCTTATGAAAGAAAAAAAAGTGAGAAGGCTAGGCATACTGGCTTGGCCTTGTAGGCCCACATGCACCTGGCCTTCTTTTATTTTGGTCTAGGAATATGGGCCCAACTTTCTAAGCCCACAAGCCTGGCCTCATTTTATTATGCCTTTTAACTTCTTTTTTTAAATTATTTTCTTAAATACTAATTAGAAATAAAATAATAAAAATAATGTTTAAAATATTATTCCATTAAATACCATTCAATCTTTTCTATTTTTTTCAAATAAGATTATAGCATTTTTTTAAAAAACAAATACTAGTAATCATTTCATTAATTATTATACATGAACCTAATATAAAAATTATTTTTAAATTTTTGATTAAAAATATTCAATAAAAATAAAATTTGTGATCATGATAATATTTTGTTAATTTTTTTGATAATTTTTTAATAAATTTTTATCAAATTAATTATTTGGTATGATGGACAATATTGATTGGATTGGACTGAACAAATAACTCTCTTCTCTTATGTTCGGAATGCCTTGGACTAGACTAGATAATTTGTCTCATTTCGTGTTTGGTAGATACTGAATAGAACTTGAACTACCTGGGGCCTAAACCGGTCCGAATTTAGAAAAAAAATAAAGGATGGATTGAACATGACCCGATTAAAAACTCGAGTCAACATGCAACCTGGTCTACCCAAGATAAAACACACTTAAAAAATCACTTGACTGTTTTTAAAAAATCTTTTTTTTTTGTCAAAATGAGGTTGCTTTGAATTTTTTTTTTATTGGAGTCAACTCAGATTGATCCTCCCAACCCGTGACCCGAGCCTTTTTCAAAGTCGACCTCCAAGTCAGATTTTTAAACTATAATAACAATTTTTATCCATATATTAACTTGGATAAACCCGGGTTGACCCTCCCACATGGCCCCTTGTCGTGAATCAACCTTCAAGCTGAGTTTTAAAACTATGACAATAACAACTTTTATCCACATGTTGACTTGGGTTAACCTGAGTTGACCCTCCTGATCGGTGACCTAGGCCTTACCCCAGATCAACCCCTAAGTCAGGTTTTAAAACTATGATAATAATTATTTTTATTTTTACTTTGCCTCGGGTCAACTCGGGTTGACCATCATGACCCGTGACCCGGGTTGACCTCTGAGTCGGGTTTTAAAATTATGATAATAGCCACTTTTATCCTTACATTGATTCAGTTTAATGGTCAACCCGACCCATGAACTGGGCCTAGCCTTGGGTTGACTCACAAGTCAGGTTTTAAAACTATAATAATAATAATCACTTTTATCCTTACTTTGACATGAGTTAATGGTAAACTTGACTCATGATCCGGGCCTTGCTCCATGTAGACCTTCGAGTCGGGTTTTAAAACTATAATAATAATTATATTTTTCCTTACTTGACCCGGGTCAATTGTTAACCCGGGCTTGAGCCGAGGTTGACTCCCGAGTTGAATTTTAAAACTATGATCATTATCGTTTTTATCTTTCTGTTGACTCGGGTCAATGGTCAACCAGACCCATACCCGAGTTGAATTTTCATAATAGCATCTTTAGCCTTGTATTTTTTTACCAAAGTTTCTCATAGTGCTTTGCACTCTTGATTTAACTATACACATCATATAATATATTGTCCAATTTGTTTTAACTCGATTCCCCTGTTTTGATCAAATTTTAAAAAAGATATGAAAGTTTATCATAAATGCATCTTCAACACAATTTGGTCAATTTTTTGCTATTTTGTAAATTTCAAAGTTTTTTTTTCTTATTGTATGCAAATTGAAGAATTTTCAAAATAAAAAACATTTCTAAAAATTCATAAGAAAATCAATGAAAAATTTTAGTTAGCATAATGATAATTAAGGAAGTAGTGAAGGACTTATATGAAAGTTTCTAACCCTTTCCCCAAGCAACTTAAAACCAAAAGAGAAAATTGGTTTTTAGAGAGAAAATCAAAAAGGAAAATTGTAGAAAGATAAAAGGGAGAGAGAGAGAAAGAAAAGTTCAAAGAAGAAGCAAAAATAAAAGGGATAATAAAAATATATGAGAAAGAAGAAAAAGAAGTGTGTAGAGAAATAATCACTCCCTCTCTTATTGCACCTCTAACCATTTATTCCTCTCTTTGTTCTTTACTTTCATCTAATCTATCTTCCACTCGCCATTCATGGAAAAGAAGCAAAGATAAAAGGGATAATAAAAATAAACGAAGATACACTTCTCTTTACCATCATCCCTGTTGTGGCAAAAATAAGCACAACACTCATCAATATCAATAAATAAAATTTGAAAAACAAATGCTAGGAAAAAATTATCAATGCTAATTGTATGTGTGGCTCCAATTGTACATTTAATAATTGTCGATATTAAAAAGCTAGGAAAACAAAATATTTGATTAAATGTCTCTTCTTGAATCGATCTGATACAGAAATAGAAAAACAAAATTGAATAGACCGTTTACATTCTTCGATTTTAAACCCATCACTTTAATCCACTTTAATTTCTGCTTTTAATGATTTTTCCTGATTTAATTTTGGGTTCTCCTCATTAATGAATTCACAACCTCTTTATTTTAAACCACCAACTTTTTTAGTAACTCATTTCCTTGCTCGGTAAAACCTTATTATTCTTTATCTTCACCAATAATTGACAAAGGTTAAAAAAATAGGTTATTTTTAAGCTTTAATTTGAGGTTTTTTTTTTTGAAGTCATAATCAATCTAGGATTTTGATTGAAACAAAAAAGAGATGAGAGAAAAAAGGGAACAGAAAGTAAAGAATGGCAGAAAGAAGGGGAAGAGATTCAAAAAGATATTTGTGTGTGTGTGTGTGAGGATAATTTAGTCATTTCATTTTGTTTAATTTGGAAATTTTCATTGAGTAAGGATATAAAGTGTAATTTCTTATTCAACGAAGACAAAGTAAAAAAAAATGATTGAACTATAAGAGGCTCGATGAAACTTTTTCAAGATAAAATTCCTAAACTAAAAAGGAAGAAATAAAAATAAATAAAGAAAATATTTATTTTTCCATAAAGCTTCTACACTAGTCTCTCTAGGTTGGAAGGAACTCGTTCTTGAGTTTATAACTCAATTAGAAACATTCTCTATCACAAATATTCTTGTGTGTAGATCACTCCATCTTGGATTCGTAACACTTTTGTGCGAGTCTTTCCATTACAGGTTCTTAATACAACATCTTTGTGCAGATCACTCCATACTGAATCCCTAACACAATATCTTTGTATGGGTAATCTAATTGTGAATTCCACCACTAGGATTTCCAATAGCAGTAATTGACACAGACAAAAACAACATATTGGTTCTTTAATGTCTTTTTCTCGAGGGAAAACCACTTCATCCCCTCCTACATAAACATATCATATTTTGCGATCTTTTTCAACCATAATTATTTAACAACACATAGCAATTAACCACTCAAAAATCATTGAGCTTTGATATCAACTAACTCAAACAGGAGCAAAAGATAACGTAGATTATTACAAGTCAAAATCTTAAAGACAAAAAAATACCATGCTATAAGGAGGCTCTTAAAACACTTAATTTTTATTCATCCTAGTCTCACTTGCTAAAATGTTATTACAACCTTTTATATATTAAAAAAAACTAGAAAATCCAATTAATACTAGATAGGAAAATAGAAAAATTATTCCTTTTAAATAAAAAAACTAGAAAAGCATATTACTATAATATTAAATAAAAAAATAAAATAAATAAAATAAAATTCCTAATCTGAAAAGAAAAAAGAAAAATAATTAAAAAATATTTATTTTTCAAAAAAAAATCATTCTAAGTTTAACCACCGATTAGAAACTGCTCTCTATCACAACTATATTTTATATATGAACCATCCGATCATGGGTTTATAATATTTTTTTTGTGCAAGCTTTCCCCATGTGTCAGCTTGACCAATCATGGATCTCTTATATAATATTTTTATATAAATTATTATATCGTAGATTCCTTTGACAATATCTCTATTTTTAATAACAACAGACACAAATGCTTATCATGAGAGAGAGAGAGAGAGAGAGAGTAGAAGGACACCAAAGCACGCAACTAGTGTTCATTCCAAGAAACACAGCGACATGGAGAGAAATAACGCCAATCCCCAAGATTTGCCCATGGCTGTAGAGGCAAATCAAGAAGGGTTGCAGTCAAATGAGGATCTCCATCTAGTCCTCGTGCTTCGTCTCCCATCATTCAACTTGCCAGTGAATGACATCCTACGGCCTCACTTCCACCTCCTTGATCCAGCTGATTCACCTGAACCTGCTAGCTCCTTCCTGTCCAATCATGCACAATCTGTTAGAGCTCTCATCTGTGTGGGCTATGCTCCCGTCACCGCAGAAACTCTCAATCTCCTTCCTTCATTGGAGCTCATAGTGGCGTCTAGTGCTGGCGTTGACCACATTGATATACAGGAATGTCGCCGTCGTGGAATTATTATGACGAATGCTAGTACAGCATTCGCGGAAGATGCTGCAGACTATGCGGTGGCATTGTTGATTGATGTTTGGCGTAGAATATCAGCTGCAGACCGATTCCTTCATGCCGGCTTGTGGCCTGTTAAGGGAGATTATCCACTAGCTTCCAAGGTTCTTTCTTTCTTATTTCTCTATCTAGTTTGCTTTAATTCATTTTTTTGATTGAAATTATACATATTCTTTTAGCTTGAAGCTGATTGTAAAACGTAGCCTGACCAGAATGCTAAATTTAATTAAACCAACAGGTGGGTATTATAGTGATGATAGTTTGAAATATTCTTATTCTGAGAAATCATGAATGATGGTGTGTAAAATCTTGATTTTTTCTGCTGATATTAATTGGAAATATTTGTCAAAGAAATATAACTGAATCTTTTGCTACAGAAATAATAGATAGATTGACTCTGATATTGGCCTGAAAAGAAAAGCAATGCTCAAAACTATAGATACAGTATAATTTTATTTTATTTTCAAAAAGGAATTCGGAATGAATCAAATCTCTCCAAGTAGGATGCGAACCTACGACCAGTCAGTTAACAGCCGACCGCTCTACCGCTGAGCTACTGAGGAACAACGGCAGATTAGATCTCATAGAGTTCTGCTCCGATGCTTTGTTTACGCCTATGTAGTTGAAATACTAAGGAGATTTTGATTTCAATCCTCGGCACAGCAAGACTAGCCTACCTAGCATTGCACACAAACTTTTCGATTATTTGCCCCAATGGCCCTATTTTGCACTAGCCTTTTGCTCTTCCATCCTGTACATCACTTTCGCACCTCCACCGCTCCCCGTCTTCTTCAGCCACCCATAACCTCTCCCCCTAATCTAACCACCTCTTCCTTGTGTGCTCCCAAGCCCAATCTTATCCTTGTATGTTGAAAACTTCCCTAATGACGTCCAACCTCGTCATTTCTGATATGTTTTTTCTCCCTTTAGCTGTCTGGTTGATGCCTTTATGCCTAAGAAGCTCAACAGAAGTGGCCGTAGATATGGTTTTGTGGTATTCATGAGAAAGAATATGAGCATAACTTCCTCAAGTGCTTTCAAAATATATGGATTGATTCTTTCAAGGTCGACAAAGGAAAGACAGAGCCTCAATGTTGCAAGATTTATCAAAGAGTCCAGCAAGGAGACAACTCATATTCATACTACTGCTATCACTAGACGATTCAGCACTAGAGTTTGGCAATTCGCGTTATCAGGTCCTAAGGTTTTTCTATGATATTTTCAGAAAAATAAGTTAGATATCTTTATCTATATTAGTTCTAAGCCTAAAATTCTTATTGGAAAAGATTCCTTGTTAAAAGTTACAAGGCTAATAAACCCAACTACTATTAGAATACCTAAACTAAACAAATCCTTTTAAATCCTAACAATTAAATTAATATTATAATAAAATTAATTATGCCATAAAATTAAAAAATAATGTTGTGTGTCAGTCCTCTCTACTTGTAAAAAACTTGCTCTCGAGTTAATGTCAGAAATAGAACTCAATTACTTCAAAGGAATAGATACTTTAAATATAACCTTGTTACCAATTTATGCATGAGATAGCTTGCATCAAATATCTTATATCTAATTTCATATAGAGTTTATGAACCTAGGCAAAACTTTTCATGACCCAAAAAATCAAGGTCATATGAAACCATCTTTTGAGATAATGGAAACTTTAGATGACGTGTTTGATCATCCCTAACAACAGTGTCTTGACCACTGACTATCCTGGTAATTTTAGGAGATAGATTTGATATGGTTTTGTTTGGTTTGGATGATAGATCCATACTGAAGTCATCTTTGATATCAACTTCAACCTCCTAAGCAATTCCAATAACTTGTTCTACCCATCATTAGTTGGTTTAAACTCAACATATTCACCGACTTCAAATTGTCTTTTGAATTTCACCTCTATTTCATGTTCCTCAAACTTTTTAACATGTTTAGTGACTTTAGGTTATTCCTTCAAGAATAACATTAATTATGACTCTTTTGCTTCATTGGAAACAAGCTCTATAATTGAAGCAATTGATTCACCACTAAGAATATTAGACACCAGAGCAGAATACTAGGTGTTTGTGATTCGAGAATGGGAATTTTTCCCAACTCTTTTTTTTATCATCAACTCGAAAAATTATGCCTCAAGTTGCTTATGATTTAACTTAGAAGTTGGGTTTGGGTTCCCTTTTTAGTGGTATAAGCGTATAATTCACACTATCCTTATTAATTCTGTATAAGTTATTTCTACCCCAAGTGTATAGCATCTACATTATATTGCCAATGCTTACCAAATATTAAAACTACATGCATTCATTTCTACCATATCACAATAAATCTTATCCATATACATTTCAATGGAAAAAGGTACTTACAACGTTGAGTTATCCTTATCTCTTCTATTGTCTTAATCCACCCTATTTTATATGGTTCAGGATATGGTTCTAATGGAAATTTCAACTTATCAACAATATGTTTATCAATAATATTTTCACAGCTAACGCTATTAAGGATCAAATCAAACAAGTTATTATTTATGGCACATCGAGTACAAAATAACTTATTTTGCTGTGAATCTCTAGCAACATTTGGTGCTATCAGCATCTTCCTAACCACGTAGGTCTACCCCTCGTCATAACCATCATATTTATATAAGTATTCTTTGTCATCTCTACCAGGTTTGCATAGCTTGCCCTTGTTTTTTAAGGGTTCTTGCTCACATTGCCATGCAATCATGTTGATCAATTTTTGTCTCCTACAATCACTAGGACGGTATCCTACCTCTCCATATTTAAAACACTTGCCCACCATTAGCTTGGAATAGGGTTTGCTTGGTTTGTTCGTATCAACTTGCATTCTCGAAGCTTTGTTAGGTTTTGCAGCATCATGTCTCATAAAAGGTTGCTTTGATGTATGCACTGCCTTTCCCTTGTCAAGGGTACTGAATTTGCTAGCCTCATTGTATAGCCTTCTAGAAGGATCAAATTTGCTATTGCTACCAGCCATCTTCTTCATTAACATCTCAGCCTTTAAAGCTATATTTCTTGCCTCAGCAAGTGTAAACAACATATGTACTCTAATATTATCTCGGATTGCTGGCTTTAGCACCCTAAGAAATCTCACCACCTACTGATTCTTCATCTCTTGAAGTCGATTATGTTTTGTTAGCCTTTGAAATTTAACAGTATATTCATTGACAAATTTATTTTCTTACGAACAATCTTGATATCTTTGAAACAAATATTTCTTGTAATCATGATTGGAGAACCTTTCATTCATCATTTTTCTCATATACATCCATAATGTAATAGGTTGTCACCTCTTTTTTAATTGTGTAATTGTTTGATGTTTTCACTAGGAAGAAGCTATGCCCTTTAGGTTATAGGCTGCTAGTTTCACCATCTTCTCTTCTTTGATACCCACGCATTCCATAACCTTGTCAAATTTTGTGATCCAATCAAGAAACTCTTTTATATCCAGATCTCAATTAAAGGGAGGTAGTTTTACTTTTATCTAGAATTTGTTTGCTTGTTATCTCTCGGGTTGTGGTGGTCTGTCTTGGCTTGCTAAAGATTTATGAACCCCATAAAATTCATCTTCACCAACACCCTTCATATAGATAATTGATTGTCTAGGTGTATCTTCAGAAATAGGTATAGGGTTAGGCTTGCCCCGAGATAAGTCTCCAAGCACGTTCATCTTCTCTGCACAATTTTTATTTTTGCCTCTCATTAGCCAAACTAGATGTTCCAAGCTATTTGACATTGTTGTTATTGTTTGCTCCAAATGATCTAGCTTCCACAATGCTCCGATGGCCTTCACTCCTGCATTGTGGGGTAGGTTGCTGCTACTGTCTACATCTATCAAAGAGAGCAACCTACTCTGATATTAATTGACGCAATGTAAATATAAATAAAAATTAGAGTTCTCAAGCCCTAAGATTACAACTAAAACTGTAGAGAAATAGAGAGAAAACTCTGATATTTTCTACAAAGTTTGTAATTCAATAATCTTTAATGAAAAATAAGCTATTATCCCTATTTATATTAGTTTTAGACCTAAAATCCTTATTGGAAAAAGATTCCTTGTGAAAAATTACATGGCTAATGGAATCCAACTAACATTAGAACTAAACAAATCTTTGTAAATCTTAACAATTAAATAAATATTTAATTAAAGTAATTGTGCTATAAAATTAAAAAAAAAAAAAATAGGTGTTCATGTCATAAAGGGTTAAAACTGTACAAAAGCTCTCAAGATTGCAGTAACAACAGTGTCTTAGGAAATCAGATTGATCTCTCTTTGGAACCGAGTTTAGTGTTTGATGTGGAAGACAATGACATTAAATGGCTAAGGAGGAGAGGCTTTTGGTTATGCTCACCCCTAAATCATCCCATCAGCTCATGATCACAGGTTCAACTCATTTAAGCTAACCCTATCAGGTGGCAATATGATGCTATTGTCTTTCCCTTCAAGCGAAGAAATGTTGCGTGTGATCGAGAATCAGAATTTATTCACTGCATGTTTTTATAGTGTTGAGCCTTAGGATTCATGTGCCAAAAGTGGTGAACGCTTTGTTTGGCCAAGATGTCAAGGTATACCCCCTCCATGTGTGGAATGCAAAGTTCTTCTCTACCTTAGCCAACTTGTTTTGAAGATTTATAAGCCTCAATGAGTATACATTGAAGAAGCAGAGACTTGATGTGGGTTCTCATCAGTTCATGTGATCATGATTTCATTGAGCAAGCTATAACAATGATGTTAATGGAGAGGTCCATGAAGTAAGCTTTAGGGAAGAGCCTTGTGATAAGATGCTTGTCAATTGGTTTTCCAAAAACAAAGTTTTTGGATAGGAAATCCTTATCTCCACAAGCAGAGCACTTGTGACAATTTTGGTAGTTTGGTTGCCCAAACTTGGGGGGGTTGACGTTGATATAGCAGCTCACGAGAACGATTTTCAAGGATCTATTGAAGTGGCATCTCATCCATCTCCTCATGCTGAGCTGCATGAAGCTTCTTTATCAATATCTTCCCCACGTGCTACGGACTTACCGAGTGGAGTATGCTAACCGTCATCATCCAACTCCCTTATGGAAAACTCAAGGTGTTCCATTCATAGTAATGGTAAATCTCTTAGCTCTGACCATGAAGTTGATATGATTCTCTCAGATTTCATTCTTAGGCGAAAACAACGGGAAAAATAGAGCTAAGGCTAGGAAGATTTGTAGGTCTATTTCTCAAGAAACCGATTAATCAGGTTGAAAAAGAAGGAAGATCAAGAAACCGATTAATAGAGATGTTATTGCTGAAGCCGAATTGAACCCTATAGATCCTGTTCAAACTCTTGGTCCAAAAATTGTTCCAAATGCTCTCAGAGATGAAGCTGGACTCTCTTGGAAGGTTGGTTGCCTTTCAGGTTGTGGTCCAGGACCTCCAGGTCGTGGACCAAACAATGGGGATGATGCTATAATTGACTTTCTTATAGGCTGAATTGAGAAAGAGACTAAAGAGGATTCTGAAGCTCAACGGCGTCCCAATGTTGAGGGTTGATGAGTTCTAAAAGTTGCAGGAGGCTTGTTTATTGTTTTGTTGCCTGTATTTTTGCTGGATTTCTCTTGACCAATTTGGTTGTTTGCCTTTCTCTCTTGGTCTGCCCCCCGGTTGTCATGCTTTTGTTTTGTGCATACTCTGCTTTAGGCTGCTGGTACCTTCTGCCCTTCTTGTTATTTTGGTCTCTTTGTTAGCTTCGTTTGGTCTCCGCAGTTGTGCTTTGTGATGGTGGTTTGTTTTGTCTCCTGTTGTTAGTCTGAGTTATTTTCTTCAAGGTTTCTTGTCTGCTTCCGGATTCCTCTCTTTTTTTCCCTTGTCTACTGTAAATTTTCTTTCTCCTTGTTTGCTTGCCTTTTGCTCCCAAGGTGTTTGATGAATTTTCATTGGCTTATAAAAAAAACAAAGAAAAAGATGCAGGGTTTAGCTTATAATATTTGTTATGCAGGAAATTACATTATTTATTATATGACATTTAAGACAAGATCAGGTATCACTACCTTTGTTGTTGATTTGTGTATACACAGATACATGTTCAGCGTTGCTTCATTTTCTTTGCTGTATGACTTTTGGATGTTGATAGAGCACACTGTTAGCAAATTGGTTCTGAAGTAACATAAAATGTAATGCAATTGCAGTTAAGAGGAAAACGAGTTGGGATAGTTGGACTTGGAAGTATTGGATTTGAAGTATCAAAAAGACTGGAGGCGTTTGGTTGTAGCATTGCTTACAATTCACGAATGGAGAAGCCATCTGTTCCATTTCCTTACTATGCTAATGTCCTTGACCTTGCAGCACACAGTGATGCTCTCGTTCTTTGTTGTTCACTGACAGAACAAACTCGCCATATAATTAACAAGGATGTGATGACAGCATTGGGAAAGAAAGGGGTGATCATTAACGTTGGACGTGGTGGTCTTATTGATGAAAAAGAATTAGTGCAGTTTTTGTTGAGAGGAGACATTGGTGGTGCAGGTCTTGATGTGTTTGAGAATGAGCCTGATGTGCCTAGAGAGCTATTTGAACTGGACAACGTAGTGTTGTCCCCACACAGAGCTGTTGCTACCCCAGAATCATTTGAAGCAGTATTTCAGCTAATTTTCACAAACTTGAAGGCATTCTTTTCTAATAAACCTTTGCAATCAGTCTATCAGATTGAATGATAGGATATGCAGTTATGTCCTGTAATTGTTTCGCATACTGACATCTATTAAGATAAAACTGAACTATTTATCGTGTTTGTAATGATCTTGAATCATACAAAACCCCCCGAAGTATCTATGTTCTTAAATCTTAATGCCGTTCTTGTAAATGGCATTAATGAGGTTAGTGGGTGGTTTTATCTCAACTTTTGATTTGTTTTTTCTCTTTTTATGGATTACCTCTGTATAACTTTTTTATTATTATTTTTATGGATTCTATCTTCGCACTGCAGTTTAGTTTTATTTCTTTCTCTTTTGTTCTTCCACCCAATTCTGTTACATTGGGTATTATGCAAGGTTGTCAAAAACGTATTTTTGATACGGCACGGAAAATACAAAATAAACTCGGATCGTAAAATCGCAAGGAAATTTTTTTTTCATATAGAGTTCAAGCACCTTAAAATACACGGTTCAGATAAAAATTCATACATAGTTCAAATACCTTAAAATATATAGTTCAAATATAAATTCATACATAATTTAAACAACTTTTCATTAACTAATAATTAACAAATTTAAAACAAACAATCTACTAGTGTTGAAGCAATTTAAGAACCAATAAAATCATGAAACCATATAATTTTTTAATTATTATGAGATCACTTCTCTTAGAGGATTTATTTATATATTTAATTATTTATTGAAACCATTAGATATTTACAAAGAATCATGAACAATTAAAATCATGAAAACCAGAAGTTGCATCCTATATTATGTCTATTCTCCATGTAATTTTTTTTACTAATTAATGAAAAATTTTATGATTTTTATGGGAAAATTTTGTTTTAAACTAGACATTTACTCTTAAAAAATAAGATACAATATATGCTTGATTATTTCTACACTAACCAAACATGCCCTATGTGTTCTTGTTCCAACAACCACACGGTGTGGTCCACACCTATTCAAAGAGAAAAAATAAAAGATCTAGAAAAGTCAAGACCACCATTCCCCCACCAACCATTACCTAGGCTGCTGCTATTGAATGCGTTGCTATTGGCTCAGCTGTTAGGACAAAGGCAGGACTAGGCTGCATCGAATGCCATGGTTTTTGCGAGAACAAGAACCTTCTCGAATCAGCAGCTATTGAAGACGGTGTTCGGGATTTTCCTTTTAGCCCTGAGATAAGCATTTCTTTAGCTTCCTTCTTTGTGAACTGCGTATTCTTATTCTACGTTCGGTTCAAGTTTTTTTCCGACAATCTCAGTTATCACGGAGGAAAAAAAAACCCTCAAAAATCAAATCCATCGGCATCACCAAATCCCACATCATAAGATCCAGGATCAGACACCATGTCTGCAATAAAAAAAGCTTCTCCTAGCAACCCATCCCCTCAACCCATCCCAAATCTATTCTTCTCTGGTGACCGCTGCACTTCACTGGTGGTGGGTGGGTGCCCATGAACATGGATGTTTTGTATACTGGAGACTAGAGACAAATGAGATGGAGAGTACTGAGAAGAGTCAGTAAATTTTGTCAAACTCGGTAAACTCGATCCGAGTTTATTACTGAGTTTGACCGATTTTAACCGAGTTTGGTTGAGTTTGGTTGAGTTTGACCGAATTTATTGATTTTTGATTTTTTTATCCGATTTAGAATTTTATATCTGTGTTGACTTGTAAAATCGTACGATTTTATGAGTCAACTCGCGAGTTTGACAATCTTAAACCCAATTACTTGATTTTTTTTCTTTATTTTATTTTCTTTTTAATTTGAATTAATTAAAATAGATTATTGCATAACAAGTGGGATGACCAATTTAACGAGTAGTCAATTTTAATTAATTGAGATTGATTAAAATAAATAAATTGAAAAAAACATTATGAATTTTTTTAATAAAATATCATTTAATTTTTATTTTATTTTTGAATAAAATTATAATATTTTTTTTCTAATAATAAGCTTTCTTTTTTTACTGCTTTCATGATATTTTTTCTTTAAATTTTATTTAATATATATTTATGTATCTATTTATGTTTATTATCAAAGTTATTAAATACAACATAACTCATTATCAGTGTTGTAAAATTAAATATCTTAATTTACATATAACTTGATTTATATATATTTCAAGATTTTTTAGCTTTTTATTTAGATGATATCAATAAATTTTTTTATATATTTATTGATATATATCATTCTAAATATATTTACTTAAATGTATAATTAAACCTTTTGCATAAAAATAATCTTGTTTGAGTACCTAATATTTTATTTTAGCACCTTTGGATTATTTTTTTTCTTCTATTTGAGTGCAATTCGTAATCCAAGACTATTAAATGCTGATATGACTGGCATCACCTAACTTGTGGTTGGCATGCATAGTTAATTTAGTACAAAACCAAATTTTTAATTTAATTTCAAGCAGGATACACTTTTTTGCTACGTGCCAATATAAAATGGTAACGTGTCAATTAATAGCAGGCACATTAGGTGACGGAATGAATTCAAATAGAAGAAAAAAAAATAATCACTCAAAATATGTAAAATAAAAGTTTTTTTCTAATTTTGAGCGAGACTTATTTTTTGACATGTATTTTTACAAAACGGCCACGTATCAGTTGATAGCGACCACATCAACATTCAACAATTTGAAATGATAGAATGCACTCAAATGAAAATAAAATAAGAGATTAATCATTCAGATAATTAAAATTAAAAATTAAACTCTCAAACAGAATTTAAAAAAAAAATGGTCTAGTTTTCTACTTTCACATCATAGTCCCAACTCACTCAAAATGCACCCTCTATACAAGCCAGGCGTGCAGGCCCACGTACATACTCGGCATGTTTTATTTTTTTTTGCCTTACATTATTTTAGACTTTGACTTGTTCAAATACATTGACAAAAATAAAAAAAATTCTTGTGAAAAGATTTTAACAATGAATTATATAATTTTCTTTATCTAATATTGAGATACGAAAACATATAATCTATCTAGGTTAACATGGGTTGACATGTGAAATTCATGGGGAGAATCTTGAAAAAAAAATTGAAAAGCTTAATCTTGAATTGATTAAGCCCCAAGATAAATAAAAAATAATATAATATAAATTAAGATATAATAAAATAAAATAATAGATAGATAAAAAAATAAGAAGAGTTAAGAAGATAAAAGAAGAAAGGTTTATGGCCAAGTATAAATATTGTTCCAAGACTAGAAATAGTCTAGCCACTTTAAGAAACGGCTAGATCAATTTAATAAAATACTCAGACCATTTATCAAAATAGCTAGACCGTTATGGCTACTGGATCTCTTAAAGCCGACAATGTACAATCAATAAAGAAAATAAGCATTTTTATTTCTTCTTCTTTCTTTTCACTTTGAAGGGCTAAAGAATGATGTTTAGGAGTGAAAAGATAGTGTTATAAGAGAGAAGAACCCATCCACACTAGAAATTAAAAAAGATCAAAGAAAGGAAAGATTGTCTTAAAGAGAAAAGGTGAAGAAAAGAGAGGAAGAAGAATGAGGCTTGAGAAAATTTTAACTAGTTGGCATTCGAAACACAAATTGTAATCAGGTAAGGTGTCTAGAACCCATATATGTCAATTTGAATAAGAATTACTTGATTTCCATCAAAATAATAGCAAAAATGATTAGGGTTCTAAAGTAAAATTTAGAGGAAAGTTAAATTTTCTTGAAATTGAACTCCTACAATCATTGTAGATTGAGAAATGAGTGAATTTGTGAAATAATAATGAACTAAAGAAGCCCTATGTGGTCGGCCATTGATAGAGATATTTGGTAGTGATGTATCCATGATATCTCTTACAAATTGTGTTACGAATGATGTGAATAATGATTGTAGATGATTGACATTATTTTTAGATAACAATGATGAATTTTTAATGACTTAGGAATTTAATTCGATTGGAGAAAATTGTTGGATGAAAGATAAGATTTGATTGTGTTATGTGCATAACATCCTTGTATGCAGATGTGTTTCGAAATTGAAATGGAACATTAAAAATGGATGTTATAGAGGAAAAGTTATTATATTGGAACGTAAAGGTGGTTTAATCAATGGGTAAATTGACTCGCAGGGGATACTTTGACGGGTAGACCACTCACTCGAGTCGAAGTGAGGACTTCGAACATATCAAATAAGTGTTTGACACTTACAAAATTGTTAAATTAGGGCATTGTTAACATTATTGGAATTTATTTCTTCGTCTTTGGTATTGTTGTGTGAAATAAGTGAATAAATAAATAATGAAAGGAAAGAAAGATTATGGACAAAAACCTGATTAGTTGCTCCTGAATGGAGGCTAATGATGTCAAAGGACTCTTGACATCGACATTAACGAATGAAAAATCAAAGTATCTAAAATAATTTGATTAGCTATTCCAGGTTTGGATAACCAATGACGGGTTAAATTGATATTGATATTATTTTTAAAATGTGATTAGTTGATCCTTGACAAGAAAGACTAATGATGTCAGTAGGTTTAGTATCATCGACATAACTATTCCCGATAATTAGAGAAAGCTAATAATATCAAGGGGATATCTTAATATCGACATATTGTTAAGATTTAGATTATATATCTAAGGAATCATAACAAATGATACCAGTGATTTAGCATTAACATACCCTTGATAAATCCTTCTTGATATGAAGGGAAATGTTACTCATTAATGATTGATGATGTTGTTTTTAGTATTTGATTGATATTGTTCCAATGTAATAATTGTTTTTATAGCTGATTAATTTATTGTAATGTTTCTATTGCACTTTTCAGGGTCATCTTAGTTATATCAGGATTAGTCTTTATCATATTTTATTTTTGTTATTATAGATTAGGAATGAAATGTATAATTTTGGATACCGACTATAATTTACTTAATTATATAATAACATTAAATCTCTACTTTTGATGCATGGATATAAATGAGTTCCACTACTATGATATTTTTATAACTTTCTATGGATATGCTTTAATTTTTACTTTATTTAGGACGCATAACTATATATAAGCATATTCATGTGGACATTGGTGAAATAATGACTACTGTCGATATGGTTTGAGTTTCTGGATGATTGGATCAGGAATGAAAAATATGAATAGAAGTGTAATACGTTACAATTGATAACTTGGACCTCTCGGTATAGGGGAGATTCTGCTAAAATTCCAACAAATTATATATATATATATATATATATATATATAAACATGTATCATAACAAACATGATTTTGTGTTTGTCTTGGTAATTGGGATTGTTATAGAGGTCTAGTAAAAGCGTTAAACTAGAAAGAAAAAAAAACAAATAATTTTCCAGACGCTATGAATTAACTTGTTAAACATGCGACCTGACTCATGGACTTAAATGAATTCAATAATTTTTGTATCAATTTTTTTAACCAAAATATAAAATGGCAAAAAAAAAATCAATAGGAGCCCAGATGCGTGGGCCTGGGCATTTGAATAGCCCAAGCTCGTGGACCTTCCAAACAAACCCGCACACCTAGGCCTATCTTTATTTTTTAAAATGAGAGAACAACCGCCCTATTGTTTTTTTTTTAAAATAGAGTAGACGATGCGTCGTCTGCTTTTGCAAAATCCAACGACCTCTAGTTGACAAAAAAATGGTGCTTCAGTTTTTTTTGCTTAAAAACTCATTTTCAACCTATTTTGACTTAAAACACCTTGATAAACCTATCTATGACCTCAAAAAAACCAAAATCAACTTGAAATAAAAAATATTCTCGCGGTCAGATCTATCTTCTCGGGTAAGGAGAAGGAAAAAAAAAACACTTAGGTAAAACTACGCTCATAAAATGGAACCAATTGACACCGATTTCAACCTTTTTGGTGGCTAGAATTATCGTCAACAATGACTTTCTCTTTTTAAGTTGGAATCTGACATCTTCTTTCTCTCTCCTCTGATAAAAAAAAGTTTGAAAAATAAGAGAAATGAACTTTTGTATCAAAATTGAATTTTTGACAACTAAAAGGACCGATCACCTATAAATCTAAAAAGATGGGCGATGAAAATAAATTTTCACTACCAGAAAATCGATAAATACAAACAGAAATACCGAGGGAATTATAGTGGGAAAAAAATTTAAAACAAAGCAAAAAAAATGATGACGTGTCATTTTTACCGACAGAATTATTCTGTTGGTAAAATTCGTCGGTAAATTCGTTGGTAAACTGTGAACACTGTTCATCATGTCAATTATAAAGGGAATCACCGACAGAATTTTCCATCGGTATTTTACAGAGAGCTCCAGAACTGTTCACTTTCTAATTGCACTGTTAATTGTTGTTCTTTACAGACAAAATCACCGACGGATTGAAAAGTCGTCGGTGTTATTTGGCGATTTTCTGAAAAGTTTTTATGGAATTGAAAATTTAAATTAAATATTACAGATGGAATTACCGACGGAATAATTAAAAAATATTAATATTTAATTATCCGTCCGTAAAACCATCGCTAACACGTCCCAATAAAAAGCCTAAATCCCCTTATTTCACAAGAGACAGACTCATTTCTTCTTCTTCTTCTTCTACTACTACTACTACTTCTTCTTCTTCTTCTTTTTCACCATATGTAAAAAAATCAATATCTATTTCTTTCTCTTCTCTTCTCTTCTCTCCTCATCTCCTTCTCTTCTCCTTCATGCTCGGGTATGTCTTCTTCTTCTTTCTTCTTTTATCCTCTTAGTTTTTTTTAATTAATATGCTTTACGAAAAAAAATTTCTCTCCTTAGCTTCATTTGCAACTACATTAAGTTAATATTTTTCTTTTTTCTTCTTTTTTCATGATTTTTTTCACTATATTTGTTTTTTATTTTATTTTTAATTGTTTTTTTTCTTAATAATTGTATAAATGTTGTTGTGAGATTTTTTTTTTCATATGAGATCAATTTTTAGTTGATTTATTTATAGGATTTTAAAATTTTTAGCAATTGCAACTTCATTTTTTTCATATGAATTTTTTTAGTTGAATTTATTTTTTCGTTTTATTTATTTGTTGCAAATTTGTTTGAGTTGATTTTCTTATTCTTTTTTCCAAGTATTTTGAGTATATATTATAGAGTGTTGATTTATGTTAATTTAATTATTTTATAATTTTTTAAAATGATTTTTTTAAAAAAACTTTTAAATAATTACCGATAGTATTTTTCGAGGGATTTACCGACGGAATGAAGCGGGTAATTTTTTTTTACACATCAGTTCCGTCGGTAATAATATTTTTTTATTACCAACGGATTTATCGATGGATAAAAAAATACCGATGAAAGATTCACCGACGGAGCATTTCCATCGGTGATTTTGTTGGTAAATTAATTACCGACGGAATATGTGTCTTATGCCAACGAAAAAATTCCGTCGGTAAAACTGTTAAATGTTGTAGTGTTTTTTGTTTGAAATTCGAAGTCACCACCTATTTTACCCATCATTTTCACTTTGGTCCTCTGATTTTCAATCCAGCCCTTCCTTTAAAAACAAATGCAATTGGGTACTAATTTAAGTTCAAAAGAGCTAAATTGTGCCAAAAAATTCGAGGACCAAATTAATTTTTTTAAAAAATTTAACTATTACAATCGACAGTGATTTGTGAGATGGTGAACAATGTTGGCAACTACCGTGTTTTCCCCACATAAATTAATTTATGTTAATATTGAGTAATAAATTTTTAAATTAAATTCTATTGGACATAAGTTAGTTGTGCTTGTCCTTCTTTTTTTTTTTTTTTTTCTCCTTCTGCATCATATACTCTCAGAAAAAAGTTTGGTCCCATTAGTAAAAAACTAGCAAGAGAACGTAAATCCCACAGTGGACATATTGTCAAGAGTATATTTTATTTTATTTTTTAAAATATAGTTTCATAATACTAAAAAAAACTCATACATCATAAATCCACAAGACACTTAAAGAAAAAACATAAATATGAAAGTTGAGCCCATTATTGTGAAAAAAAAAAAAAAAAACTTGACTTATATATTGATTCTTCGAGTAGCATATTGTCTTTATTTCATTTTGCAGACTGCCCATCATTTTCTTCAAGTAGCATATATACTGAAGAGTTCCTCTATTATTTTATTGTGGGAGGTTATTTTTGGACTATATGTTAACCGATGCCAATACATTTTTCCGGTGATAAAATTGGTGACCCTATTTATTGGAACTGAAGATTCATAATCCTCTTTGTCACGACCCTTTCCTTGAAAAAGAGATCAAATCCTCAATCATTGAGGACATGGCCCCAAATCAGTATCCAAGACCAAAATAAATCTAAAAGAGAAGAGAGCTTTGGTAGAAAGAAGTCATAGCTTTATATACATTTCATTGGCTCATTTCTAATATTTACGTTATCTAACCTAACTAGTTAATGTTAGATAATGTAAATATTATAAATAATAATGTATAATATATATATATATATATAGACACACACACACACATATATTAAGGATTAAGAAGCATATCAAGCATTTCTAATATTTTTTTAGAATTGTCGAAGAATAAAACAATTAACATATCTAACAAGTGAGTATTTATAATATAATATCCACACAAAAATCAAAGTACAACTACAGTTTAAAATAAAACTAAATAGGTCGTGTTTATATTTAATAAAATATTAAGAATTGGATTGGATAGTAAAAATCCCACCGAGTCTATCCACAACCACCCCTATTTTGTACATATATTCAATAAGAAGAGGAGTAGTTGCACTGTTGCAAGGAAACAAAGTTTGTAATTCTCGCATAACTAGAAAACTCAAAGAAGACAGGCTGTACTCGTCAGTCAATGTAATCTAATGTTAAGTGAATGCTTCTACAGACAGACCTTATATTTAAGATTTATATATTCCATCAACAGTTGACCTTGCAATAAGGAGAAAAGACGTCGGCCTTTATTACTCAATCAAATTAAAGCAGGTACATAATATAGCAACCAATTAAAAACGGAGGACAGACACATATATATCCACGGTCTTAAACCTGCCACGTACATTAATAGAGAACAAATCACAATACCAACTTGAAATAACATAAGACGTCATAGGCGTCGTCATAATGAACCTTCTTTCTTCTTCTTGTTTTTTGTTTCTTAATAGTCTCATAGGAACCAGGGCAGCATGCACAATAGCTTGAAGAGCAGGGATGTGCTTCCATTAATCAGCTTTTGGGGGGGTGCGAGAATCTTGGGTCTTCCTGAAAAGCTTATGCGCAAGATGCTGTGCAAAGGTGCGTGGAGGGAACAATGGAGGCTCAGCCTCAGTCACAATTTCTGTCAGTGGCTTGAGGATGATTTTCTCCTTCGGCGGCTCGCAAAAAACTGCCCATGAAATCCTTACCTTCTCCTTGTTAACAAGTCCCCTGTGAAGAATACTCTTGTATTTCCCATTGCTCAAGATCTCAACAGTGTCGCCAATGTGCATGATGATTGAGTTGGGGACGCATTTTGCTGTTACCCACTTGCCTTCATAGAAGAGTTGCAGGCCAGGCACCATGTTGTGGAGTATAAAAGTGAGTGCACTTATATCTGTGTGAGCTTCAACCCCTAGAGCTAGTTCTGGTTGAGGGCACCTGGGGTAGTAGTTGATCTTCATTTGGAGTAGTAACTCTTCCATGCCACCAACCTCCTTCTCTAGCCTTCCTTCTTCCAATCCCAGGCCAAGTGATAGTGCTGACAGAATTTTGCTCGCTAAACTTCTCAGCAGCCTTGCATATTCACTAGTGACTTTACTGCAAAGTTGTCAATTTTATGATTTATATTGTAAGTTTGGAGATGAGATTGAATAAACTGCAAGAATTTGACTTGACTATCACAGACTGTGTTTCTTCCATCCTTCAATTTTCCTTATATGACAAATCTTAATAAAATATAGAAAGAATAGCCAGGTCCGACATGGGTACGAGACTACAAGTTTCGGACATGAACCCATGTAGATATGGATCTGGAGTCTGAGCAACGTAGAATTAACTAAAAAGGAAGAAGTCTCAAGAAAGAAAGAAAGCTTACGTATAATCACTAGGTGTCTTAGGCCATACGGAGATGTCACGCTTGTCCTCAGGAAAAATGAGATGGAAAAAATAGTCCTCCCACTCAAGCTGCCCACTGGCATTGTTAGCTAGCTTGCTTCCATACCCTTGAACATTTCCTGAAGCCTGATCATTAGCATACTTCTCTTTTTCCTCAATTGGAAGATCAAAGAAAGCCTGGCCAGCTTTCCTGACACGATCGATTAAATCATCAGGAATTCCATGGTTGACAAGGTGCATAACACCCCACTCTTTAGCTGCCTTGACTATTTCTTCCCGGCATTTCTCCCGGACCACTTTGTCCTCAGATTCAATTTCCATCAAATCAATGGTTGGAACTTGAGGCCCTTCATTGTTCTTCACTTCTTCGAAAACATTGCCGATGTTATTTAACTCCTCTTGGGGCCGAATATATTCTTTTGGGATTGATTTAATCCCACTGCTTGCCAAACTCTCAACTCGTGGAACTAGCACTGATGAAGTCACCATGACAACAATAGCACTAATGATGTTTTATGAAACTTGAATTTTGCTTTCAAAGCACACAACGAATACAAAATCTTTTAAAAGAATGCTGCGAGGTTTCAGCAAACGCTCGGCACAATTTTATAAGTTTATGGATGGTGTTCATAGAGACAAACGATTAGAGATAGAGACATGAATTGGGCTGGTTAGTCACGTGATGAAACATTTTACCAGACTCGCACGACCAGTGAAAAAAGGTGACTTTCGCATGCAAGATTGGTTGACTGGAGGGTTAGACACGGGGGGGGGGGGGGGGGGGGGGGGTGAGGCGATGCCTATCGAGTACTCCTACCGGTCCTCTTCTTGTTTACTTCATTAATTTGCCGTAATGTTTGACAACGTTAACTCTCTCAGTTCCTCACGTACGTGCTCATGGACTTTCAGATGATTTTTTTTTGTGTGATTTTACTTCGTGTAGGAAAACTCTCTTTTTTCCCCCCGTTAAAGTTCTGAGGTCCAAAATCTTATTCTATTAGATTTGCAAGATGAATATATATATATATAGATAATTGTTAATGGGATGTTTCGATTTCTTCTCAAAAGTATTGGCTTGTTTCAATTAGTTTCATTGATTTTCATTATAGTTTTTACTAGCTAGTCAGTGTACCGTGCGATGTCGTGGGACACTTTTCATATATTTTTTATTTAATTTTGTAATAATTAATATAGAAATTTATAAGAAAAAAAATATATTTAAGCAATATTCTGTATTTTATTCATGTATTTTTTTGTTTCAATAAAATATATCTTTTTATATTAACAATGTGGTTTTTTTTTAATAAAAACTAAATTAAATTAAAATAAATATTCATAATAAAGAATTCCAATAATTTATATTCAAGAAAGAAATATCTTTAAGCAATATTCTGTATTTTATTCATGTATTTTTCTGTTTCAATAAAATATATCTTTTTTTATTAACAATGTGGTTTTTTTTAATAAAAACTAAATTAAATTAAAATAAATATTCATAATAAATAATTCCAATAATTTATATTCAAGAAAAAAATGTATCTTTTTAATTAAAACTCTCTTTTTTATATTTTGTATTTCTTTGTTTTGAAAAAAAAAAACTTTTTTATATAGGAAGTATTGTTATTTCAATAAAAACGTACCATGATTTATAAAGAAAGTTTCAATAAGTAAACAAAATCATGACTCCATGATTTTCTATGAAAAAATATATGAGAATTAATAATTAATTTGAAAAAATTATATAAAAACTAACAATAATAAATAGATAATTTATTATTATTATTATCATCAAATATTCATGAGAAATTCTTAAAACAATCTACATATTCGGTTCATATATAAAATTATATCTAAAGTAATTATTAATATTACCATTAAAAGCTCCAATTTTATTTGAAAACAATGGCTTAATTGGATAATTGTTTTAAAATAATTTTAATGATTTTATTCAAAAAGAATTTTATTCTAAAATAAAAATAAATAAAGGGCTATTTAAAATAAGATCAAACGCACATCGAAGAACTGACTAGCACATTTAGCCTTAAGAAAAAAAGCTCAAAGCTCAAGTACACCTGATTTTTTTCTTTTACAAAAACAGGGGACCATACATCGTCAGCTAAAAGTTTGTTTAATAGAATTGACAATACATCCTCCATTACAACAAATTCATTTCACCTCAGATGACCAAATAATTGGGGTCCAAGTTTTGGAACCCTTCAAGGCTTGAGTTGATTCAATCAACTCTCTCATAGTCTTGAACTATAAAGCAATCAATATTTGCTTCAAATTTGGTATGAACCCATCTCGCAATCTTTCATCCATATGCTTCCTAGTGGGTATTTAATGAGGAGCAAACATGGAAAGGTAATGAAAATACCTCTCATACTCTATCACTCATATTCCTTCTTGTTTCAGTGTCAATAACTCTTGCTCTTTAATCTTTTGATGGTACCTTTAATAAGATTTGTTCTTAAATTTTGTCTTAAAATCATCCTAGAACAATACTGTTAAATAATAATATAAATCATATCCTGAGACCTTACCTAATAGCTTAAGCTATTGGATTGAAATGGTTCTTTGACATGGTATCAGAACCTTAATGACCAAGCGGTCACGAGTTCGAATCTCACCATCCCCATTAAGTTGATAAAAATTAAGCACAAGGTAATGTGGGTCTGTGCAAGTTTCAAGTCCAAAGGGCTTTCACTTGAGGGGGTGTGTTAGATAATAATATAAATCATATCCTGAGACCTTACCTAATAGCTTAAGCTATTGGGTTGAAATGGTTCTTTGACAAATACATCCATAGCTCGTCAACTATATACAGTCTTCCACCAAGTATACAGAAATTTTGTAAAGGTATTACAAGGTGAAACCTAATTAATTCTTGCCGTTGAAGTGTTTAATTATTTTCTATTACTATTACTAGTAGAAATGGACGGTGGGGGGAATGAAACTATAAGAAAGTTACAATAGCTGATTGTAAGAAGTCAAATTTTTAAAAGTGACATTAACACACCTTGTAAACTTAGTTTCGATTAAAAAGTATTTTAAAATAAGAAGCAACCGAAACTATATTTCTTAAAATAATTAAAAACATTATTTAATTATTTTAAACTGCTTCGATTATGTTTCGATTATTTAAATCAAGCATTCATAGTGTTCTCTGACTGTTGTTGTGTAAACTTTCCTTGTTATTTCGGTGCGTCAGACATTCAAAAGGAGCAATGAGTAGACGTAATTAATGCGACGTAGATGTTAGATGCTAAATTTTGATATTTTGGATATTAATTGATTCGGGTGGGATAATCACGTGATGAGAGACCATACCAGATTCATCGGCAGCGTAAGAAGGGTGGTCTCGGACGCAAGATTGGTTTGACTGGAGAGTTCAAGCACGAGACCTAACGGTTCTTTTCTTGTTCACTCTCTGGAGATGCTCTTTTGACAGCATCACATCTCTCAACCACTCCCGCTACTGGACTTTCAAGTGATTTTAATATTTTTTTTATTAATTTAGAATAGTTTTTATGTATCTTGATTAATTATATAAATTCTAAAGTTAATAATTATATAAATTTTTAATGATCTTGAAAGAATTCAAACTCGTGATTATCAAAGATCAAAGCTACCTCTCTAAATTCCAACAAATTCCAAGTAACCTTAATTTCAGCTAAGAGTTGTGTCAATTTTTTTAAAATCTTTCTCGATTGTGACTTTAATCCTCTCGACTAATCTTAAAGCTCCGAGAGTTTTGAAACCAAATCTCGAAGTTGTCAGTCAGTGGTGTGGTTACTGAGTTTTACGCTCTGGAATCAAACAATTGTCTTTGGTGATCACATTCTTGGCTCAGTCTTGTTCCTTCACAAGATGGCTACAGTCTACAGATTATCATTAACTATAACTTATTGGAATTAGTGTTCCACTGTAGCGTGGGTTATTGTTTATTATAAGTGAATTTACTGTGAATTACACTATGCTGCACTGTAGATGTATTGTGAATACTTTCACTGTGGACTGTAAGAGCTTTTACTATGAACTATATTGTTGGTGGGAGCTAAGTCTATAGGTTAGCACTCACAGCGTATACATGGCGCTTGAGCTCTACCTATGGCTTGGGCACTTTCCAGCACACATGTGGCGCTTGGGCTGCGTTGGGTTGGGGACAAGTGGTGCTTGGGTCATGGCTAAGGACTCAACAGAAATGGGTCTAGCGTCAGGACCCAAGATCAATGGATCTAGCATAAGGATCCAATTCTATTAGGTCCTTCATCAAGACTCAATGTTCATGGGTCCTAACATTCTAAATATTATTATTTCTTTTAGAAATATTATTATTTTTATTATAATTAGTATTATTAATAAAATAATTAATAAATTTGAAAGAAATATTATTATTTATATTATAATTTTTATGGAAGTTTTTATAAAAATAAAGAGTGAACCCGCGGCATAGTATTATTAAAAATACTCAACAATTCTAAGTATTAATATAAAAAAATTATATTTTGCGTTGTCAATATTATTATTTTTTTAGAATATGAAGTATTTATCTCAAAGATATTATTATTTTTATTATAATATTATTATTCTTATAATGATTCAAATTTTTAATATAAAAAATATTATTAGTTGTATTCTAAATATTTTTGGAATTAAAAATAATATTATTTGTGTTATGAATATTATTATTTTTACTATAATAAAAAGTATTAATATTAAAAATATTATTTTTTATATTATAAATAAATATTTTATAATATATGGTGCTTGGGCTCCTGTAGTAGTGCTAGGACACCCCTGCTCCTATGTGACGTTTAAGCTCATGCTTCTACGTTGGGTACATCCTTTAATACACGTGGTAGTTGGACTGTTTGTCGAGATCCAACTATTCTTGGGCTCCACATGCTACGTAACTCAAAATAACTTTGGATTATTGGCTATGCAGTGCCTAAAAAAACTTGGATATTATATATACATGTAGGATCCAAATAGCCTTGGATTGAGGGATTAATTTTTAGAAAAAATAAATGATAAGCATGTGGCATAGCGGATGACACGTGACTATAATAAATCAAACCTTGTTGTTTCTGAATTGTACTAATAAACTGTTGAACTTACAATCAAAGACATGACATCAAGGGGGTAGTTGTAGAATCGTGCTCTCCCAAGTCCCAACTCTCAGTCAGCACTCGGCATGTTCATTGTCTACACCTGCCCCGTTTATGTTCTTTGCTTTCTTTCCTTTACCATAACCCTTTTGTGCTTTGCTTTCAACTATTCTTATGTATAGTTGTTTTGGTAATTAGAATATTGGCAAGAGTGATCGAAGCTGAAAGGCGATGTACTTTCTTTATACATTTTTTCCTTAAAAAAATCAGAAAGGATACTTAAAAAACGATGACGTACCAAAACAATACTTAAAAAACGATGACGTACCAAAACAATCGCGAATACACACACCAATGAAAGACGATCAGGATGGAGTTTAATCAACTGGAGTATCTGTTCTATTTATAATTAATAGTTAACTTACAGGAAGTTGCCTAGTGGTAGACAGGGGTGTAGGACGCTGGTTTTAGACAAAATAATTGGTTTCCAGCTTGGACAACCAATGCTGGTCTAGTTTCTTCGAAGGTTGTCTACTCCTTAGAAATAAAGGAAAACAAATTTTACCAGTTGGGGCGGTGATATGTATTACAGCAGGTAACATAGAGCGAATAGCCTTCTTGACTCTCTTCAAATAACGTTTGTTTTTTAGTTTTAAATTAATTATTTTTTATGTTTTTAGGTGGTGTCAAAAATATTAAAAAAATACATTATAATAATACTTTTTATTTTTAAAAATTTATTTTTAATATAAACATATTAAAATAATCCATAAATATTAAAAAAATTAATTTAAAATAAAAAATTAAAATTTTAAAAAATATTTTTTTTACTAAAAAAAAAAACATGTTTAGGTAACTTTTTCTCGTCGATCATCGTGTCATAATTGTCATCAAAGAAAACTTTATACTCCTCAATGTCTAATCCTCGTCTCTCCTCTCTCTCCTCGATCATCCTGTCATAATTATCTTCAAAGAAAACTAAAAAAAAAAACATGTTTAGGTAACTTTTTCTCGTCGATCATCGTGTCATAATTGTCATCAAAGAAAACTTTATACTCCTCAATGTCTAATCCTCGTCTCTCCTCTCTCTCCTCGATCATCCTGTCATAATTATCTTCAAAGAGAACTTCATGAATCTCCTCGAACACTTCACTATTCAACTGAAGAAGACAAAAAATATTAATAACTGATTAAAAAAATATTATGAGAGACCTTCCCCTTGCCATCACAAA
The DNA here is from genome assembly GCF_000002775.5 of Populus trichocarpa. Lineage (NCBI taxonomy): Eukaryota > Viridiplantae > Streptophyta > Magnoliopsida > Malpighiales > Salicaceae > Populus > Populus trichocarpa. Next base: position 9,154,388 of record NC_037285.2, on the reverse strand, counting down.
TGATGATGATTGTATTTGCGGGGATTTTGCAATGTTTTGACATTTTTTTTTTTTAATATTTTAACATTTTATTATTTTATTTGTATTAAATTATTTTAAATTAAAGTTGTCATCAATCTTGAATCTTGACTATTCATAGATTAACAGTGACTCTTAACTATTTAAAAATATTTTAATACATTCGCTGCTTTTAAACAGATCCGTGTCTCCTGGTCATAAATTCCCATGTCCCAGCATTGGCTATACATTCGCCTGAAAATTCGCCAGAAGAGGAGGAAATAAGAGAGAAGGAAAAGAGATACTAATATTAATATTGATGTTTTTTTACTTTCTTCACGAGAGTATTGATTTTATTTTAAAATAATTTTAAAAAATATCAAAAATATCCTAATAGTTAGATCTAATAGTATTTACTAGATCCTTACTTTGATATAGTATCTAATAGGACTTACCACACTAGATTAAAACCCAAATTCATCTCAGCCCTTAAAATAATCTGCTCTTTGATCCTATCGTGCCACGTAACCCGGTGTACCAAGCTACTGGTACATCTCACCACACTGCAACAAAGATCGGTCCACCTCCTCGAAAGAAAAACCCAGGTGTTTTTCATTGCCTTCGGCGTCGAATCTGGCCGGAAAAAGACCGTGACTTCTTCGGCCACCCAAAACTTCAATCTGTCGATTCTCTCTCATCAGCCATCAACGGCCATCAAAACCACCATCATCTGAATCCTCTCCCCCTAGAATCTACCCTTTTTGGCCAAGAATCTCGTCGAAGAATTTCACCCTTCCAACAGTGGCCACGCGTGAGATACACGCGCCACTAGAGATATTTTCGTAATTTTCTGGGAAGTTCAAGGGTATTTTAGTCTTTACCTATACAGTGGCACTCAGGTAATTTTGGGGATTCCTAGTGCTATTTTATTTATTTTTTATACAAGTATTCTTTGTATTTTGTAAAATACCCAAAATAAATATAAAAAAGAATAATGACGCGGGTCCAACATCCATTTTATCCCGTCATCGTGCGCGGGTCCAAAGCCCAATTCTCAAGTATGGGTTATGTCCATTTTTAGCGATACCAACATAATTTTTCTTTTTAAAAATGAACATTGTTTGTCGACACGTCTTTTTTTTACAAAAAAAGAACCGATGTCAAAAGTTTAAAAATAAAATATGGATTGTGTTCATTGTTTCTTTTTGGTAACTCAGATGTAGCTCTCCTTTTTAGGGTTAAACATCAATATTTTTTTACGAGCCTCCTATTTTTAAGGAATGATATTATTATAGACGTGTCTCCTATTTTTATTTTTAGGGATCGACGTTAATCATCTTTAAAAACAAATTGCAAATAAGTTCAAAATATTATAACATCTGAATAAAATAAAATAAACACAAGTAAGGGTAACCTTTCTCTTGAAATGATGTTTTAACGGTGGAGTTTACCTTCCCTTAATCATAACTAAAACAATACCTGAATCTCTAGGACCAATGTCTAATTTGGGATTTCTAGTTCCCTTAAATTACTAGATGGCGACTCCAATTAAACCTTCATTTTTCCCGATTAATCTTTTTGTTAAAAAAAGAGTAGAGTCGTTGTGTGATGTCGTGTATCGACAAGATGAATGAACGTATATTGAATGCATAGTAAGTATTTGATCTATGATTTGTCAAAGTCTTAAATTGATTACTAGTAACAACTATTTTGCTTGATTGAATTTAGTATCATTCGAGTGCTAATTACGATTGGACTTTATGTTAGACTTAATTAAATCAATAAGGGGATTAATTAATCATAACCGAGATACCTAATATTTGCTAAAATTATTTTCTCCTTCGCTTGTTTTCAATTCATACCCTTTTTCTTGAATTATTTAGTTTAATTAATTTTCAAATGATAATAATTCGAAATACCGATTTAAATTTTTGTTAATCAATTTGGTTAATTAGGTTAATTTACTCTATTAGCAAATCCTTAGGACTATCCCGTGGCTTTAACTTACCATATATGCTATGTGTGATACATGTACTTGCGAGCTTTATAAATTTAAGATTCGTGTGCCTGATTTGTGAGCATTAATAAACATAAAAAAAAACAATCACAAAGTTAAGTACCGACTCAATATCAGAATGTTTGTTTGAGAACGTGAAAACAATATAGAAAGTGAAAAACAATTATGAATCTTAATTTTCAATAAACTCAATGTTAAAGGAAGAAATAAGAAAAAAATATTAAATAGAAAAAAAATAAAAATTTAACCTGCCAAACTCGTGAATTAGGGCAATCTGGGTTAAGCTGCCAAACCCGTAAACCGGTTAATAGACCATATAAAGTTTAATAACATGTTTTTTTTTCCAAAACTATATTTTTAACTATCTGATAAAAAATAAATGATCACAAAACTTAGTCCAATAAAAAAAAAGGTTACCCCGCCAAACTTAAAAACTAGGGCAGCCCGGGTTTTTCTAGCAAACCCATAAACCAGCTCATGGACTCCACAAAGTTTAGTAACTTGGTTTTTTTTTTTAACCATTTTTTATTTAAAAAAAATAGACGATTACAAAATCAAGCAGTAACCTAATGCATGGACATTTGTTTGCACCCCGATAACCATGTAAAAGAAAAACAAAATAAATTATGAAGTACAATTCTCAATCAATTCAATATTAATTGAGACTAAATCGAAGAAGTTTTAAAAATTAAGTGACTAAACTGAAAGAAAAAGAGGAAAATATCGAGTGCATGTTTCATATGCGCCAGGGTGGGAGGAAGTCCACATACTTTGAGTGGCGCATGAGAATTTACTTGATCGCTAATTGGTTACGTGTTTGATGTCGTTGAAACTGTCATGGTGTCCACTCCCATATATGGCAATGTTTGTTGTATTAGGAGGTTTGGTATGGCTCTAAAAACCCATTCTTCTTTCTTTCTTCTTTTCTCTTATTTTGCCTCAGTTGATGTGACAGCCTATGTCATTCTTGCCTTTCTTGCCTCCAGGTTTCGGTGTTTTTCTAAGCTTTAATTTAGTCCATTTACTTTCAATCTTTAGAAAAATGAAGAATTCGAATAATATTTTGCAAAATTGATCACCAACCTAATATTGATGCAAATACTTGATACAATAGGGAGTATATAAGACCATATCAAAATAAATTATCAACAAAAAAATCTTAATCAACACAATATTGAAGGGCAAAATTGAAATCCAAAATATTTGATGACTAAAACAAAACATAAAAGATGAAGGATATACTTGAAAGCACCTTTTGTTAAAACAAAAAAAAAAGGATTCTATTTTTTATATTTTTCAGTTTTGGTCCCTTTGCTTTAAATCTCAATGAAACAACAAAATTACATATTTTTTTTGTGAAATCGAAGACTCATCAGATGTTGAAATTTTTTTTGATATTATGATAACCATATAAAAATAAAATAAAATAAATTACCAACTCAAAATCCCAACAAACACGCATTAAAGGATTAAATTGAAAATAAAAATTTCAATAAACAAAGAAAAAATGACTGAAATGAAAAAAAAAAACACAAAGCAAAACAAAACATTAGATTACTATTATAATCCACAATGTAATGGGTGTGGGTAAGAAATGTCTTCCCCCACACCATTTAGTTTTTTTCTTAATTAAAACAAAATTAAAAGCCATCAGTGTTTTACTGGGAATTTAACCACATTATATTATTCATTGGAACATTGTAATGATGTTATTGCTCTTCTCATCAAAACTGACAAAGCTTGTAAGTAAGGATAAAATCATCTTTTCAAAGTAATCCATTTGACATTACAAGATTGATTGGGGAGAAATTGGTCTACACATTTTTTTTTTTTGCACATTTAAATGAATTTGTTGCCCTTAAAAGAAGAAAAATGTAAAACTTTGGTTCAAGAGCTTTTTTTTATCTTTTTATTGTTATTTGCACAGTAAAATTGCGGTGATACTCTTAAAAGAAAAAAGCCTTTAAACTTGTACATAAGGTTTTTTTTGTGTTTTTATATTTTTTTAACGTGAACTTATGAGATTGCTCTTAAAATAAAAAAATATACACATCGTTTCAAGGGTATTTTTTATTCTTTTATGTTTTTTTTTGTTATTTTTTGGTTGATCTTGGGGTTATTTATAAATGTAAAAAACTAAATATTATTAGAAAAAAAATTGTTAACCCATGCAATACACGCGCCAGCATGTGATGGTCCTCGCACCCTACGAGGAGCGCATGTGTGACCGTTCAATTATTATATTCAGCCGTTCGTGATGGCATTAGGAGTGACACGTCATCCTCTTAGTGTTACTAGGGCGCATGTACATATCAGAGGTGCAATTGGGGTCCAATGACCTTTTTTTTATCTTTTCTTCTCTATTTTTTTCTCCTAGCCTAAAAATTCACACTAGCTCTTCTAAAAATTTATTGTGTCCTTTGGTTTCTATTTTTATCAATTTTAGCTCTCATTATTTTGATTTTGATTTTTTTTTCTTTTAATTTTTAATTTCATCTCTAAGCATTTTATTTTATTTAATTTCTTTTATCGAATTTAGGTCTTATTCTTTTGATTGTGTTTTTTTTGTGTTTTACCTTTTTATTGATTTATTTTTCAATTTTATCCCTCATCATTTTATTTCATTTAATTTTTTTATCCAATTTTGTTCCTTATTCTTTTATTGCTACTTTCTTATCCTTTTCTTGACTCTTTTTTTTTTTTTATCCTTTAACATTTTATTTCATTTATATTTTTAATCTAATTTTGGTCCTTATTCTTTTGATTGCTATTTTTCTTATCCTTTTATTGATTTATTGTTTTTTTTTTAATTTTATCCCATAACATTTTATTTCATTTAAATTTTTATCCAATTTTGTTCCTCATTCTTTTGATTTCTATTTTCTTATCCTTTTCTTGATTTACTTTTTTTAATCCCTAATTGTTTTCTTTCATTTAGTTTTTATACAATATTTGGTCTTTATTATTTTAATTAGTATTTGTTTTGCTTTTAATTTTTTTTATGATTGAAAATTTTACTTCGTGATTTTTTGTGTCTTCCTTTCTACAATGTAATCTCGGTCTTATGACCCGTGTCATTGGTTTAAAATATTAGCTTGATTTAATTTTGGTTTTTTTAGGTCCTTTATTAAAAAATTAATTTGTCGTTTTAATTTCATCATTCGACATTACACTGTTATTAGGCCTTAAACTTCATTATTTGTCCCACTTGTCTTTTTTATTAGTTTATCCAGATCACATATCATGAGTGGTGGGTTAATTGAGTTAACCTGAGTTTACTCAGGTTTTTATTCAATGTTTTTTTTTAATGAATCTGATTTTTTTTTCTATTATTTGACATTAAATTATTGACCCTTAAGCTTTGTAATTGTTTTTTCCCTGTTGGATTATTTCAAGTGCAGGTTAGTCAAGTTAACCTGAGTTAAGTCATGTTTTTTTTCTAGTGTTTTTTTTATTTAACTTACTCCTTTTTTGACAACTTTTTTATTTGTCTTATTTTGTTTTATCTCGATCTCATATCATGGGTTGCATGTTGGTCAAGTTAGCCCGTGTTAACTTGAGTTTTTTTCTTCAACATTACTTTTTTTTTAAATTGATTTTTTTTATTTCATCATTTGATATTAGATTTTTGGGTCTTGAGCTTTGTGGTTCTTTTGTTTTTTTTTTTTTTATGCAGAATTATTTTGATTTCATATCTCAGATCACATAATAGTCAAGTTAACTCAGGTTGGTTTGGGTTATCATCGTCTGAACAATATTTTTTATTTTAAAAAAATTTAACTCAGCCCGTGATGTAGCACAAATCATCCATGTTTTAAAGTCTAATAATGGTGGTATAGATAGAACTCTCATTAAGAGGATGATTGTGTTAAGTCTAAATAACGCATTACCCAGGTACAAGAGCATGATGGGCTATATAAATTTTGAGCTCAAATTTGAGGAGCTCAAGAGATGAAACAATTCTAGAGCCCAAAGCACTTAACCCAAACCAAACCAAAAGCCCTCAACCCTAGCCTTTTCCGAATCACAGACCGAACCAAAATCAGGTCCACCATTGATTAAAAACACATGTCTAAAACAAAATCCCACTAAAAAAATGAGAAGACAGAGAGAGAGTGGAGCCCATCAGTCCACGTGATGACACATATAAGAGCAGGTGGTCAGCACCTGCCATCCATGTGTCAGCCCCAAGTAATGACATGGCAGAATTTGGAAGCTCCATTGGCTATAGTAAAACCAACTATTTGATTTTTTGAAAATACCGTTACAATTCCCTCCACACATTTACTCTTTGCCTTATCCCTTGCTACTTCTCTCCCTCCAAAATATCACAACAAAAAAAAACAAAGATACGCCCATTAACCAAAATCACCAAATCAACGAAACAAACACTCACCTGAAACCACATTGCAGAGTCCCCGTAATACTGTTATGGCTGGCAAGTTAGCATTTACGTTGACATCTCCTCGAGTCCTCATTGCTCCGATTCAAAAACCATTCATCTCCTCATCTTCTTCATTACCACCTCCTTCTTGCTCTAGCAGTACCAGGGTTCATTTCAATGTCAAACAGTTTTCTCTGCGGCGAAGAATGCTTTTACCACCTACCAAGGCCACTGCTGACCAACAAGCTGGTTTGTGTCACCAGCTCTTTTAACCATGCATGTTGCTTTTTAATTTTGTTAATTGTATCTGTTGATCACAATGATTTGCTAGCTTCCTTCTTCTGTCAGAGATTAATTAATTCCCCATGTTTTTTAATAGTTAAGCCTAGCTTGTATTAGTATAGACCAATATTCTATTTCTATTTAAGCGCCATATTTTCATTGCTTGATTATTACCTGGAGTGGAGTGTATCATGAAAGATAAAAATTGGGTTCGATTCTTGAAATCCATGGTCATATAAATCACAAATTTCTGCTGATTTGGTCTTCTTTTGGTAAATGAAATCCAATCCAGTCATCAAAAAATGGAAAAAAGAAAAGCATCTGCTAACTCCAACATTCCTTTTCAGATCAAGCCCAAGAAGATGAGATGGTTGATGGTAAAATCTTGCAATACTGTAGCATAGACAAGAGAGGAAAAAAGTCAATAGGTGAAATGGAGCAAGAGTTTCTACAAGCACTACAAGTGAGTTCCAACAATTAATCAGTGTTTTCATTTCATTACTCTATCCAATGCATAACACTGTATAAAAGAAGAGGTATGATGAAGTACTCCTTTTTTTTTTTTTTTTTTTACATTTTATAGGCATTCTATTATGAGGGAAAAGCTATAATGTCTAATGAGGAATTTGATAATCTCAAGGAAGAACTAATGTGGGAAGGAAGCAGCGTGGTTATGCTGAGTATGAACTGTTCTTCACAATGAAGTTTCCTAGGCTATATGTTTATCCTTTCAATTGGAGAATTTGTCACATTGATGGTTTTTGCTGTATTTCTATGATGTATCTCAGGTTCTGATGAACAGAAGTTTCTTGAGGCCTCAATGGCTTATGTATCAGAGAATCCAATCATGAGTGATAAAGAGTATGATGAGCTGAAAATGAAATTAAAGGTCAGTGCTTGGTTATTTTCACGTCTGTGCATAATTTTCAACTTGCAAGAACATACCCATGCTTTCTTGATATAATTCATATCAGATCAATTTACTACATTTTTCCTATTGCAAAAATGTTTGCAGTATCAGTTGATCATATATATTATTGCTGCTAGCTCTAATTGTTTCATGCCGCCCTAATTATTCTTAATACCATGTATTATTTACCTTAATTATCCTACAGTCTGAAGGCAGCGAAATAGTTGTCGAGGGTCCAAGATGCAGTCTTCGTAGTAGAAAGGTGTGCTGTCTACAATTATCTCCCTGTACTTCTAGTGCTTCTAGTTTTGGGCAATGACCGTGCACTCCTTTGAGTTCTGCTCAAGTAATCTTTGGATATGGTCGAAAAGACATGCAGGATTCAACCTAACAGAAGCTGCTTACTTTCTTCCCACAGGTTTACAGTGACCTGTATGTTGACTATCTGAAGATGTTCCTGCTGAACGTACCAGCAACCGTTACTGCACTAGGCTTGTAAGGGAGACTCTTCAGTGCCATAAATCATTTTCCTGACTTGTCCTTCTATTTGTTTATTTTCTGTAAATGGAGGAGGCTCCTTCCAAATCATGGTTAAAGGTTTTACTTGATGATTTTGATCTACTTTACCAGGAACTGGGTGGGTGGAGGGGTCTGATTTTCTTTTGGGTTGTCTTGACAGGTTTTTCTTCTTGGATGATCTCACTGGTTTTGAAATCACTTATCTTTTGGAGGTAAACAGTCACTTCCTCTCAAGACTTTATAATTAAAGCACAGATATATACACATTCATGATATCATTCAAACCACTGGTGAGACAAGGCTGATTTCAAATCTTCCTTTTTATATTAGAGAGATATTTAATCCTTATAATAAAGGGGAAAAAAATCAATCATTACTTGGAGCTTTAATTTATATTTTGTATTTATATGTTTTGTAAATTGTTGCGTTGCAGCTCCCAGAGCCATTCAGTTTCCTTTTCACCTGGTTTGCTGCTGTGCCCCTCATTGTTTGGTTAGCTCTGACACTAACAAATGCAATAGTGAAGGACTTTTTGATCTTGAAGGTATAATTTGATCTCGCGACTCTTTTCCAAAACTCTAATGGGAAGACACATAATGTCATCACGCTGCACATTGCAAAATTACTGATGGATAATGTCATTTTTATAGGGCCCCTGCCCCAACTGTGGCACGGAGAACGGCTCCTTCTTTGGAACCATATTGTCTATTTCAAGTGGTGGAACCACCAACACCCTTAAATGCTCAAAGTAAGTTTAATGCCATTTGCAGACCACATTGCTCAATGGAACTTTTGTTTTTGATTAATGACATTGCTGCAATACTCTGCTTCAGTTGCTCAACCGAGTTAGTTTACAATTCAAAAACACGGTTGATTACACTGCCGGAAGGAAGCGAAGCTTGATACAGGTGAACACCTTATCTATCCTACAGTCTGCTTAAACTCTGAAGTGTTACATGCTTGGTAATTGATATAAATAATCAGTGCTCGAAATCTGATTTTATTCTTCATCATTAAAGGGATAATATCCTGTGGATAGTCATAACAGTCATGGCTACTGAATGAAGCAGAAGTCCATTAAAGGGATATACAGTACAAGTGTTGCTAACTCGTAAGTTTGGAAGCAAAGAGTACGCCTTCTGCAGAAACTTGGCAGAGATTTGTGGCGGAGAGAATTTTCAGATATTGTGTACTGGATTGTATCTTGATCACTGTGTTAATATTGTACATGAAAGTATGTACATGTTTATACATCTACCTATCCCAGGGTTGTTAATTAGGAGCTGAGAGCAGTGTGTTGCCATGAAGTTCTATAATCCGCTGTATTTAGTTAGAATGATGAATCGTTTCCTTGCTGTTATCATTGGCAAAAGTAACACCACAGTTGCTGATTGGTTGGGTTTCCTGGGGCAGCTAACACGAAATATAACCATGATTTTGTTCACTATCAGGACAGATACGCTCACTCATCTCTTCTGTTGCTAGAAGATGTTCCCATTCTTCATCAAGATTCTACTGCCCGCAACATTACTCGAATACTTTATTATTCTCGGAGCTCGTAAAATTTCAATCTATTTCAATTCAAATGACAACCTCCAAGAAATTCTAGTTATGGAGTTACAATTAAAATCAAGGAGTTCTGATACACATATAAATAAATATAGTATACCACCTAATTACTTTATACAATTAAAATTTCCATTGCAAATCCACAATGTTATATGTCTGCTAGGGTGTTCAAAAATTCAAAAAAATAATTATAAACTTCAACTCCTAATCAACTAAATATATAAGGATGAAATAAAAAAAAATTAAATTAAAAAAAAACAAAAAATTACCCGCGTCAACCTACTAAGCCTCCAATCTGAACCATAAGATTATGATAACTCTACAGAAAGTAAATAAAAAAATTTATTAAACTCATTTTCCAACCAACCCAATGTTAAAGGATGAAATGAAAAAATTCAATTAAAAAAAGAATTAAAAACAACTCAAGTCAACTCGGACTAACCTATTAAACCTACAACCTAGGTCATTAAACCAATATAAGTTTATAAAAAGAAAATAAAAAAAATTACGAAACTTCATTTCTAATAGATTGAATGTTGAAAGTTGATATTGAAAAAAAAAACCTAAATTCATAAGATCAGGATAATTTCATATAAAATAAATTGAATAAGATCACGAAACCTAATTATCAAATAACTAATATTAAAAGTTGAATTTGAAATAAAAAAAACTAAATGAAAAAGAATATTGAGTTGTTAGAGGGTAAAATTAAAAAAAATATTCAATTAAAAAAAGGATAAAAAATGAATAGAATTAACCTAGTTCAACCTGACAAACTAGCGACTCAGATCATGAGATCGAGATAACTCAATACAATGCAAATCATAATAATTTAAAAAACTCAATTTCCAACTAACCCAATGTTGAGAGGGAAAAAAGCAACCTAAAAAAAATAACCCAAGAATAAGCCAAGTTAATTTGGGTTAACCTATTAAACCCGCAACTTAAGTCATAAGATAATTCATAAAAAGTAAATAAAAAAAAATTTGAAACCCCACCTTTAACTAATATGTTGTTAAAGGCTAAAATTGAGAGGGAAAAAAAACTAAATCTATGAGACCAACATATAACCCAACTGAAAAAAAAATTGAAATATAATTCCTAAAATAATTTAATATTAAAGAAAAAAATTAAAAAAACTAAAAAAATAGATTGAATTATTGAAGGGTGTGATTGAAAAAGTAAAGAACAAAACACTAATTTCGTGAATGTAAATACAATAATTTAGATATATTATTTAATGTTTTGTTAAAAATTATTATAATAATAATAGTCACCATCATAAATACCATTAAAGGAAAAAAAATAGAGGAAGAAATTAAAGATAAAGGAATTCCATTCACTGTACGGCTCAACAGATAGCACCCCAGCAACAAGGAGAATAAAACCTGCCTGCACGTCAACAACTAAATAGAACTGAAATGAACATTTCTTTTCTCCATATTAAACCAATAATTTTGACTTGAGAGCCACCATCTTCGTGCCGTCACGAAGCCAATTTTTTGGAGAATGGGACATTATATAAGGATGTCAAGTACAAGAACATGGAGGAGCATCACCGTACTTTCTCACAAAGGCCTTCGAGGAGAGGTTAGCAATAGTCAACAGAAAAGCCATGGCTTCCTTTTTTCATTCATGGAGCTTTAGCCTCTTCTTGATAGTGTTGACTTCAGCAATGTTCATCGGCAAATCAATGGCCGTAGGTTATGGTAAAGCACGCGTACCAACGGTGTTCCGGCCGAGCCAATGGTCGCTTGCCCACGCCACCTTTTATGGCGATGAGACCGCTCGCGAGACCATGGGTATGGTACCCTTCTTTTGCTTTCCGATTAATTTCAAGTGCTGCTATAATAAAATGTTCCCTTTTATGTGTTTAATTAGGCACAACATAATTCAATTTACAGTGTACTTACATATAATTAATTAATTAAATAATTATTTGCCTTCTTTTCCTGGGGTTAATTTATTCAGGAGGGGCTTGCGGGTATGGAAATTTGTTCCAAACTGGATACGGAACCAATACTGCTGCATTGAGCACAACATTATTCAACAACGGATATGCCTGTGGGACTTGTTACCAAATAAAATGTACGAATGCTCCTGCATGCTATGGGGTAATTACAACGGTGACTGCTACAAACATCTGCCCTCCGAATTGGTCCCAGGATTCTAACAATGGTGGATGGTGCAACCCTCCTCGAGTTCACTTTGACATGTCCAAGCCTGCATTCATGAAAATTGCTCAATGGAAGGCTGGCATCGTCCCAGTCATGTACCGAAGGTATGCCATCTTTCTTAGCTTTTCCATGCTTTTCAGAAGTCAACTACATGTGGGCCAAACGCCACAAACGTTTTTGAACGAGCTTGCTCGTGCTGAACACTTCCTATATATATATATATAAAAGCATTATAAGAGTAGTCTTGGATGCATTTTTCTTATGAATTCTTCACTTCCATCGTGAATTCTCTTTAATTGGATTTGGAAAGTGAATTTGGTTTATGCAAGCCAGCCTGAGGACCATCTAACCCTGGAATACACCCCCTCCCCCCCGAAAAAAAAAGGAAATTTTTTTTTTAACAATTTATCAACTTTGGCTCAGAATAAATCATCCTCTAATTAACCTTATCGTGTATTTGTTGTAGAGTACCATGTGCAAGAACTGGCGGGCTTCGATTCAAGCTCCAAGGAAATGGGTACTGGTTGCTGGTGTATGTGATGAATGTAGGAGGAGGTGGTGACATTGCCAGCATGTGGGTGAAGGGAAGCAAAACAGGATGGATAAGCATGAGCCATAACTGGGGAGCTTCATACCAGGCATTTGCTAGCCTTCGAGGACAAGCTCTATCTTTCAAGATCACTTCTTACACAACCAAGCAGACTGTTATTGCATTGAATGTTGCTCCTTCAACCTGGGGTGCAGGGATGACATATAAATCAACTGTGAACTTCAGTTAGTACTGATGTCAAGCTCAATACTCCACTTATCCTTCTACTTTTTTTCTAAAAGCCTCTTCGAGGCCCTTGTTTTCCATTTTTTTAAGACTTTCCTGCGTTGTATGTGAACCAAGAATGGAATTTCACTTGCTGTAATGAGAGATCTAGTGGAAGATGTCCAGATTATTTGATCCTTCTTCCTGCTGTGCTTCTTTTATTCAAACTTCAATTAAATCAAAATTCAAATCTAAAACTTAATGATTGTTTGGTATTAACCTTAATATTTGAATCTGTAAAATTAAAAAGATAAAGCAAATCTTTTTAACCATCAAATCAACCTCTTAAAATTTAATTTTAGTTGCTAATAGCGAAAAATCTCAAAGCCTAATAACGCCAATTATGTCACTTTGTGTCGAAAGGCACCAATACAACAAGAGGAAAAAAAGCTTCCAAAGACTTGCAAGAAACAAATTGTTCCTGCTGTAGATGTGCAAAATCAGATTTGTTTTTTTTATTTTATTTTTATTTTCATTCATTGGACGTCCACCATCTGGCTTTTTGACCCAACAGAAGGAGAAAAGAATTGGATCGCCATGACTAGCGAAGCTAACATGAGACCCACAAAGTTGTTGAAGTGGGAGACATGTCATCAACACAATTAGAGTATTGAGCCTTGAAGAGGGACTACACCTTCATCTCTTTCCCCGAGCACGCCTTTCCCTTTTTCAATTCCTTTAGGCACCAAGTGTCATCATCAGTCCACGCTCCAAATCATTTCTCCCAGGCCTTCTCCTACCTGATCCTTAACCCACTTTACCCCTTCCAAATTCTACCTTCAAGGGCAGACAAAGAAAATCTTTTCTTGTTGTAAAAAATATTACAATATTAAACAACAATTACCACATACAGTGTTGCAGATGCAATAATTTCCTGGACTGTTCAATTACATTTGGAATTGAGTACGTGGTAAATCAAATTTTCGGCAAATGCAGAAAGGGTTTTGCTTCCAATTTGAACATTCCCATCTATCCTAGTATCCTGTAACGTAACAAGTAGAAGAAATCTTCAGACATGGCATGATAGCAATCACATTTCACGCTAACAGTGACATTTTCTATTACCAGGCATACTGATTGTATGCTATGGGAATTGCCGCCTTGGCATGAACCACTGGCAATCCTTTGTCAAGGCCACCTAACGTATATTCTCTCCAAGTCTCTCTACTATAAAGAAAGCCAAAAAAAACAACTCCTTTCTTTTCCTTTTCACTTTCTTGTTCTTTAATATTCCAAGAGTTCCTTTCATCATAAATTTTCCTAAAAGTTCAAGCTTTCCTCTTTGCAACTTCACTTCTGTTACATCCACAGGTAAAGAAAGTAGCTGATCTAGAAATTGAGCTTTTTTTTCTTTTGATGTACACGTAACAGCCACGAAAATTACAAGAAAAAAACCGTACTGCATTTTCCTAGCTCATAATCCTGGGATGGGTTCTCTCTTCTTCCTCACTTTGATTATTCTTCTTTCACTGGCTTTAGTGAGAACTGAAGCCCAAGGGATCAAATCAGCTCGACTTCTTGACCTTCTCATTAGAGACTACACACTTAAGTCAAGTGGCGTACACTTCAAGACAGGTATGGTGCACACTGTAGATTTACCAGCAAACTTCTCCGGCATCAAAGTCGATACAGTGAGGTTTCGATGCGGCAGTCTACGAAGATATGGTGCTCAAGTTAAGGAGTTTCATCTGGGTATTGGTGTAACTGTGCAGCCATGTGTTGAGAGACTCTTGGTAATCAGACAAAACTTGGATCTTAACTGGTCCTCTATATATTATGCTAACTATGATTTATCAGGGTATCAAATTGTGTCACCCATTTTAGGCCTTTTAGCTTACAATTTCGGCAGTGATGTGAATGTTAGCAACTCTTTTGAGATCGGAATTCATGCTGGAGGAAAACCAATTACTATAGACTTCATCAATGTATCAACTACTGCCAACGTATCAGGAATTAGGCCATTGTGTGCTAGTTTTGAAAATGATGGTAAGGTGACATTAAGAAACCCTACATCGCCATTTGTTTGTGTGGCTACAAGGCATGGGCATTATGGTTTGGTGATCAAGTCACCACCAGCACCACCACCGTCAATGCAGATGATGAAAAAGAAGATCAGCCTGTGGAAAGTAGTGGTTGGGAGCTCAGTTGGGACTGCAATTGGTGTGATTTTATTGGGGTTGCTTTTGGTAGCAATGTTTGTTAAGGTAAAGAAGAAAGCAAGAATGGAAGAGATGGAGAGAAGGGCTTATGAAGAGGAAGCTCTCCAAGTATCAATGGTTGGTCATGTCAGGGCTCCTACAGCAACTGTTACTCGGACAGTGCCTATAATTGAGCATGAGTATATACCTTATCCTTCTTAAATTGTTCATTTTCTTTATGATCATTATTCTTTTTTGTAATATTAGATGAAAGGACAAGGAATTTGTATTAAGAAGAAGGGTAGATCAGCCAAATTCTTTTAAGTTCTTTGTATTGGTACAGAGACAACTCTGTCTCTTGAGTTCTGTTTCATATTTTTTTTTACCTTCCCTTTACTTCCTTCTCTTCTGTAATTTGCTGTGATGATTTCTGTTCTTAGACTATAAACACTAGATGATTCATATTAGGTAATTAGGACAATAATCTTGTTTTATGACAGGAATTTCTAGATCAAAATAAGAACTAATTCAAAATTTGAATCTTAAAATAATATGAAGGTGCATTCATCATATATGCAGAATTCATCTCTCGTTTCTTTTTCCTGTTAGTTCTCTTATTAATTTCTCACATTCTAATTAAGCATTCAGCAATGAAACCTACTGTTCTCTTTCCTTTCCCCCCCTCCTTTTTGGTCGGGGATAGACAAGTAGGATGGTGAAAAAACAATGCTCCAAAGTAGTAAAGCTGCTCGAGTCCGAGTGCATAGAATGCTGTCATAGGCGTTTGAGAGGAAAAGAAGCTACACGTCCTATGATGCTGTTTTAAGACGATGTCTCCTAATGTCATGGCAGCGTAGGCATGTACCTTTTTAGAATGACCATCAAGAAATGATTTTTGGAATACTTTGTGATATGAGGCAAAGTCAAACCTAATACTTGAACACGGTGGATTATGGAGGAGGGCTTAAGCTTCATTCATGTTCTCTGTCTCACTTGTAAATTTGGTCAAGAGATTGCAACACCAACAAAACCAAAAAAAAAATGTTAAGAGACTCGCATATAGTCTAGATCACTGACAATATACAAGCTAGGCATCTATTCTACCTCTAAAGGTGCGAGGTAGCTTTGCTTTGAAGTGGTTTTATTTTGATTACCCTTGTGAGTTAAGCTTAGGCGTGTCTAGAAAATTGCCAGGCCAGCGAGATTAAAAGGTGCAAATTAACTATGATGAAAACATCAGCAAACCTTTGTACCAAAACAAAGCTCAAAAGGAAAAAAAACCCAGTGGCGTCTAATTTAAACAAAGAAATAAAATAGCTGGTTTAAACAAAGAAATGAAAGAGTTCATTAGTAGTGTTGTATTGACGATCCATGTATGTAGCAATTAGATGGAGTTTGAGTTCAAGATATATAGTAGACCTTGTTACAAGTTTGAAATACAAAATTGCTACCAAGACTTACAATGATCAAGATATTTTAGAGTGATCTTAGGAGTGTTTGCTGTTGACTAATCTTCATGATCTGCATTGACTGAGAACTGCTTGGGGAATGAACATAAGCTTGCCGTGTAGCTATAATTAAGAACTAAGAGGAAGGAAGGTTCTTAGTAAAAATGTCGGTACGCTGATCATGGATAGAAATGTAATGAGCTTGAATGTCCTTGGTAAAATTCTTCTCTCGAATGAAGTGATTATCCACTTCAATATGCTTTATCATTGCATAAAAAACTTGATTGGAATGCAAGGAGAGTGCTCAATGTTATCAACCCATGGACAAGGTGTTGTTCTGAGAGTGATATAAAGTTCTTTAAGAAGCATGCGAATCAAATAAAATCCTGCAACCATGAGTTTCATTGCTCAGTATTATGTCAGTGCTGGAGTGTGCAACAGCAACTTGCTTCTTGCTTGTCTAAGAAACAAGACAGGGGCCGAGATACACGCCATATCCAATGGCCGACTCGTGGTCATTTGGGTTGTCTGCCTAGTTAGAATCACTCTACCCATTCAACTGCAGAGAGCCTTTGGTGTAGTGTAAGCCATAATCAAGAGTGCCCTTTGAATATTGAAGAACATGCTTTGCCACAGCAAGATGTTCAGTAGCCGGTGAGAGAAGAAATTGACACTGTATGCAATGCCTGATCGAGTTAAAGTACTGCAATAGTGAGCTGAATTGTCAAGGAGATCACCATTAAATTTTTACATTTTGTTGCCTGCAGCTCAAGGTGTAGAAGTTGGCTTTGCACCTACCATGTAGAATAGGTCTCTGATATATTCTTCTTGGTGAAGACGAAGGCCATGACTATTGCATGACGCCTAGATACCCAAGAAGTATAACTTCTAATTCCTTCCCAAGTTCGTGAATTAATCCAGTGATGGCATTCACATTATTACTTGTAACAACAATATCATCCACCTAGAAAAGCACAAACATGTAATACAAATAAAATGTCAAGTATTTAAATATATATAATTTTAAATTTTAAAATATTTTAAAATAATAAAAAAATAAAACTAAAAAGAACTTAAAATAATTAAACATAAACAAAATACGAAAATATTAAAAAAATAAAAGATTTTAATAAAAAAAACATAAGTCAAATACCGTCTCATTCTTGTAGAGGTATATAGAGAAAACCATCAACTAGACATTTCAATAAATGATTATTTAAAAATAAATCTTTAGATAAATGTGATGCAGTAATTTTTTGATTTTTCCTTTTAAATTCTTCCAATTGAGTCCACAACCAAATTTAAATAAGCCCTTGATTTCTCCTTTTATTCATAGTTGTCTATGAATATGCAAAACTTTTCAATTAGAGCCAAAATTAGTCATAAAATGGGAATTTATCCCATTAGGCCCTTGATTCTATATTTTGCTAATTTGACAATTTTAGTCATTGGGTTGAGAAGCCTATGGTTTGACCCTCACAATCTAATAAGATAAAAAAAATTATTATTAGATATATACCTATTTTATTTTTATATTAAACTGTCCAAGATTTTCTTTTTTTATGTTTGTAATGATTTTTTTTATTTTTATTAATTGAATAACACAAAACAACAAAAAATATTTTATTTTGTAGAGGTCATATATATTAATAAGAGAAGTAGAGGTTATACTAGCAAATTATTTGGTTTCAATTAAATTTAAATTATTACTCTTCTTATATATATAAAAATATTATCATATAAATAAATAAATAAATAAGATTTTAATAAATTATTACGGAATAATATCAAATATTTTAACCTATATTTATTTTTTAAATTCTTAATCTCATATCTAGTTTAAAAATGTTGATATTTATTAACATGTAAAAGTCTCAGTCAATTTTATTAAACATGTAGATTATGAATTTATAATCATAAATTTTCTATAATAATTATGTATTTTTTTGCGAAAAAAAAATCCAACAGGCAGTTAGTTGCCTTCTAATTTGGACTCCACCTTTTGTCCCATCACTGTCTCACCATCAAGTCAACTCATATTCTTTCTTTAGACCGTTTTGATTGGGCCTTTGCTAATGTGATGTTCAGTGCCTGTGGCCCAGTTAATTCCTCCCATTTAATAATAGAGCTGTAGGAAAGAAATAATCTCCTGTCCAAGTTTCCAAAATAAATCCTCATTATCCTTCCCCGACACCAACACGGATTCATATTCAAAATTCAAAACCGAAAAATACATGAATCCAACGGTCCTATTTCTCTCACTCCAAAACCTCTGTATAAATCATAACACCTAAACAAACACTCATTCGCGTCAAAAAAGAAACAACCATCTGTTACTCTCTTTCTATTATTTCCCGGGAAAATTAACTTCCTTCAACACGTCATCATCATCTTCTCCAATTCCTCTCTATAAATCCTAGGGTTTCTTCTCAATGGCTGATCCCATGATTTCACAATCAACCCAATCAAAGCTCAACATTGCAGCCTCCACGACGCCACGTCATCATCATCATCTACATCTTGAAAACCCAACTCCATCACCGTCATCATCAAAGCATGTCAATCGTCTCATTAATTCTAATCATTATATTTCCCCTTCGAGACCAATTTACTCCGATAGGTTTATTCCCTGCAGATCCAGCTCAAATTTCGCTCTTTTCAACATCTCTTTTCCGCAGCCGTCGGCGACGGCGGGGATATCGCCGGGATGTGGAGGGAAGGAGGATAATCCTAGTGCGTATGCGGCGTTGCTTCGGAATGCGCTTTTTGGTCCCCAGACTCCGGATAAGAAAGACTGGGGGGCAGGGGCGGCTGGACAGAATATTTTCCGGTACAAGATGGAGACTAGGCAGTCGCTGCACTCGCTTTCCCCTTTCGGTTTTGATGATATGAGTGATCTTGGTGTTAGTAATGTTGCTATTAAGACTCCTAGGAAGGTTTCTAGATCACCTTATAAGGTCGGTGTTTTAGTAAATTGGTGTCATATTTTGACTTTCCTGAGATTTGATGAAATATGGATTTTTATTGGGATTTTTTTATTAATCGATCCTGCTTTTTGTTTTTATGTGTTTTTTGTAGGTATTGGACGCCCCTGCATTGCAAGATGATTTTTATTTGAATCTTGTGGATTGGTCGTCACATAATGTGTTGGCAGTGGGGTTAGGGAATTGTGTGTATTTATGGAATGCTTGTAGTAGCAAGGTGAGTGTTGTGGGTTTTAAAGTGTTTTTTTTTTTTTTTTTCAGGTTTTGGCTGAAGGGTTGTTATTTTTTACTCTAATGTTGGTCGTGGTGTAATGCAGGTGACAAAGTTGTGTGATTTGGGGAATGATGATGGTGTATGTTCAGTAGGATGGGCTCATCGTGGTACGCATCTTGCTATTGGAACTAGCAATGGAAAAGTTCAGGTTAGTTTTGGTTTGCATTTGTTTTGAACTTCTGATATATGCGTTTGCTGTGTTGATCAGTATGGTTTATGTATAGGGAAACACTTCAGGATCATAAAACCAAATGAAAACAATGCCAACGTTATAGAGAGAAATAAAAATATTGAACTTGATATTTCAAAAGAATGCAGTGTTCAAGGATTATTGTGTTAGCAAGATTAAGCGAGAGGTAAATAAATAGTCAGAGATATGGGTGTTGATTATGTTAGTGATAAAGTTTAGAGTTTAGGTTTTATTTAACTATGCTTGTTATTCTTCTCTCTTGGAGGAATGCCTTATATAGGCAAACATATATATATATATGGCGGTTTACAGGTTTCTGTTTTATAAGGAATATATTTCCTATTCTGAAAGGAATACATTAATGTGTATCCTTTCAGAACTCTTATGGAATATCTGGTAGAACTCTTATTCTCTAATTCGGCTAATTACATGTTAACACTTCCCCTCAAGTTGGTGCGAAGATATCTTCTAAGCCTAACTTGTCCAGAACCTTATGAAGAGCTATCGCAAGGACTGCATGGGTTAGAATATCTGCTAGCTGCTCACTTGATCGAACGAAAGGGATGTCCACTAACTTCAGAAGTAACTTTTCCTTGATGAAGTGTCGATCTATCTCAATGTGTTTAGTTCGATCATGCTGGACCGGATTATTAGCTATCTCTCGTGCTGCCTGATTGTCGCAGTATAGTAACATAGGTTCCTTTGGTTCAAAACCTACTTCGGTGAGTAGAGTCCTAAGCCATAACAGTTAACATATTCCATGTACCATCCCTCTATATTCTGCTTCTGCCGAGGATCTTGCTGTCACGTTTTGTTTTTTACTTCGCCATGTGACAAGGTTTCCTACAACAAATGTAAAATAGCCAAAGGCGGACCTCCTGTCAGTGAGATTTCCTGCCCAATCTGCATCAGTAAATCCCTTCACTTCCATATGTCCATATCTCTTAAATGTCAGTCCTTTTCCTGGTGCTCCTTTTAGGCAACTTAGAATCCTCATTACGGCTGTCATATGGTCTTCACTTGGAGCATGCATAAACTGACTTACCACACTAACAGCATAGGCAATGTCGGGGCGTGTGTGAGACAAATAAATTAATCTCCCTACCAATCGCTGGTATCTTTCCTTGTTTGTTGGTACCTGATCTGGATAAATGGCCAAATGATGATTCTGAACAATAGGAGACTCTACTGGTTTGCATTCTAGCATACTAGTTTCAGATAATAGATCTAGTATATACTTTCATTGTGACAGGTATATACCATTTTTGGTCCTTGCAACTTCAATCCCTAAAAAATATTTCAGTCCTCCTAAATCTTTCATTTCGAATTCAGTGGACAAAATTCTTGTAGCCTTTTTATTTTGTCTGCGTCATCACCAGTTACAATCATATCATCCACATAAATAATGAGCAGTGTAACTCTCTCATTCTTGCGTTTGATGAATAAAGTGTGATCAGAGTTACCTTGGTGATAACCAATTCGTTTCATAGCTTCTGTGAACCTTCCAAACCATGCTCTTGGCGATTGTTTCAAGCCATACAATGCTTTTCGTAATCTACACACTTTTCCGCTAGATTGTGGACAGTTAAACCCAGGTGGAAGCTGCATATAAACTTCTTCTTCCAAATCCCCATGGAGGAATGTGTTCTTCACATCAAATTGCTTCAAGGGCCAACCGAAATTTGCTGCTAAAGATAACAAGACTCTGAGGTTGTTCATCTTTGCAACTAGGGCAAAAGTTTCCTGATAGTCGATGCCGAATGATTGTGTGTATCCCTTTGCTACTAGCCTTGCTTTGTACCGATCAATTGTCCCATCTGCTCTGTGTTTGAGGTTGAATATCCATTTGCAACCTACTGGTTTTTTTCCTGAAGGAAGTGATACAATGCTCCATATACCGTTTCTTTGTGTGCATCCATTCCAGCCTCCATTGCTTCTGCCCATTTCAGGTTCTTTGAGGCTTCCTCAACATTTGTAGGTATTTTTATATTCTTCATCTCATTCACAAAGGCTTGATGTTGTGGTGACAGTCTATGTGTAGAGACATACTGTGTGATGGCATATCTTGCTTTGCCATTTAGAGAGTACCTGTCGGGTGGCTTCCCACGGTTCTATCTAGGAGGTAGAGAATAATTTGGAGCAGATAATGACATGGAAGAGGAAGGGCTTGTAGTGTTACTTACCTCATGAATATCCGGCCGATCTTGGACGTGGATTTGTGGAGAGGAAGGGGCTACTTCAATATGTCTGTCTTGTTGTTCTAGCGTGTTTTTGTCCCTTGCACTCCTAATTGTCTGTGAACTGGACTCCCCTGACTCCATTCCTTCCCCTGAACCAGACCCTTCTTCTTCCCCTGAACCAGAGTCTTCCCCTGGATCAAACTCCCGTGAACCTGATTCTCCCCGTGGATTGGTCTGTTCAGATAGTTAGGGAAGATCAATCCAGTTATAGGCATCTTGTTGCAGCTGCTCCCCCTGAGGACTAGAGGTGGATTGATCTAAACCGAAAAAATACTTTGTTTCGGAGAAAGTGACATCCATGCTGACATACATGTGGTGAGTTGAAGGATGGTAACAACGGTAGCCCTTTTGGTGAGGATTGAAGCCAAGAAACACGTAGTGCACTGCACATGGATCCAGTTTTGTGCGTTGAGATTTCTGCAGGTGGACATAAGCAACACACCCAAAAACCCGAGGTTCTAGATATAGGAAGGATGGAATCTGAACATGTTGGGTTAGAGTTTGTAGAGGAGTTCTGAAGGAGAAGACTTGTGATGGCATTCGGTTCATGAGGTACACTGCATAGGTCATGGCTTCCACCCAATAATGTTGAGGTATATGGGCACCAATAAGAAGAGCTCTAGTAGTTTCAAGGATATGCATATTTTTGCGTTCTGCCACACCATTTTGTTGTGGAGTACTTAGACAAGTAGTTTCGTGGAGAATACCATTGTCTTGAAAGAATTTCAAAAGCTCAGAGTTAAGGTATTCTCCGCCATTGTCTGATCGAATAACTTTCATGAGGAGGGAGAATTGAGTGCAGACCATGTGATAAAAAATTGGGAATATATTACGCACATCACTCTTGTGCCGCATGGTATATAACCAAGTCACTCTGGTGCAGTCATCGACAAATGTAATAAACCACCGAATCCCAGATTGAGTAGTAATTGGGGCAGGTCCCCAAACATCAGAGTGAATTAATTCAAATGGTTTTGTGCTTTTATTCAGGCTTAACGGATACGAAGTACGGTGACTTTTGGCCAAGATGCAAACATTACATTTAAGAGAAGAACTAGGATCCGAAATGTCATTAAATAGGGATGGAAATAATTTTTGTAAGTAGCCGAAGGATGCGTGACCCAGCTGATGATGCCACAACCAAATATTCTTGTAGTCATGAACATTGCGACTCTGAACTTGATGGACGTGACCTGACGCAACATCATCCACATAGTAAAGCCCCTTCCTCTTAGTACCACGTCCAATGATCGCTTGAGTCCGGATATCTTGAAGTAAGCAAAAAGTGGGGAACATGAAGACAATGCAATCCAATTCTTCCGTGATTTGACTAACTGATAATAAGTGATTTGAAAGTGCAGGAACAAGTAGACAATTATGTAATGAAAGGTTAGGAGTGAGAGCAATTGATCCTGCTCCAATAACTGGGGTAGACTCCCCATTGGCTGTTAGGACTTTTTTCTTAGATGGGGAAGTCATGTACTGAAATAATGATTTATTGTAAGTCATATGGTCTGTGGCACCCGAGTCAATGATCCAACCTATATCTTGAACTGTGAATGTAGAAAACATCATTCCAATGTTTTCCATGTACTGAAATAATGATTTATTGTAAGTCATATGGTCTGTGGCACCCGAGTCAATGATCCAACCTGTATCTTGAACTGTGAATGTAGAAAACATCATTCCAATGTTTTCTAAGGTTAGAAGGGAGTCAGCTGTATTGGCTAAAAAGAGTATTTCACCCGGTTTAATATGGTCTCTTTGACCTGTTGCCACAGCAGCAACACTAGAAGGAATCTCCACCGTATTGGCTAATTTTGCTTGGCCTGGATGTTTATTGCTGCGTGCTTTACCTTGCTTCCGTTTTTCTAAGAACCATTCGGGATAGCCATGAATTTCAAAACAGGTGTCTCTGGTATGACGACTTCCATTACAATGACTGCAGCGCAATTTATCCTTTTCTGCTTCCTCAACAGCTCTAAGGGTGTGAAAGTTAGAAGAGGCGGTGGATTTGGAAATCATTGCCATGAAAGTACCTTCACCCGTGTTCTTTGTGCCAAACATGGTGACTTGGCGTTGAGCCTCTCGTCGAACAATAGTGAAGCACTCTTCAATACCTGGAACAGATTTCATGCGAAGAAGATCACTGCGTACTGGGTCGAATACCTCATCTAGTCCTGCGAGAAAGTCATAAATCCGATCTTTCTGGATTTCTTCTTGTCTGGTTCTAAGGTCTGCAGTACACATCATCTTAATTGGTCGTCGTTTATCAATTTCTTGCCAGACGCTGTTAAGTTCTGCGTAGTATAAGTTAACTGGACGTCCATTTTGTTTTGTTCTTGTTGCCTTGCAGCGTAACTCATAAAATTGAGACTCATCAGCCCCATCATAGAAGGTTTGAGTTACGCTGTCCTAGATTTCCTTGGCTGATGAAAGGTGTATAAATAAGCCAATGAGATGAGGCTCCATGGTTTTCAGCAGCCATCCTCGCACCACTGCATCTTCAATGCACCATCTTGAGTAACCGGGATTTCCTTCTTCCATTCTAGCGTTCTGTCCATTTAAGTAGCCAAGTTTGTTCAATCCAGCAGCATGAAGCTCAATCATTTGTGACCAGATTTTGAAGTTTTTCTCATTTAATTTGAATCCAAAGGGTAAGTTGTTTAGGTTGGGTGATTCAACAGAGACTGGAGTATGCTTTATAGGAATTATAGAGGTATTTGTATCATCCATGGTTGGTCCCTTGTTTCAAGACCAATTATGGATGGAGGCTGCAGAGAGAGAAGAATTTTAACTATGCTCTAATACCATGATAAAGTTTAGAGTTTAGGTTTTATTTAACTGTGCTTGTTATTCTTCTCTCTTGGAGGAATGCCTTATATAGGCAAACATATACATATGGCGGTTTACAGGTTTCCTGTTTTACAAGGAATATATTTCCTGTTCTGAAAGGAATACATTAATGTGTATCCTTTCAGAACTCTTATGGAATATCTGCTAGAACTCTTATTCTCTAATTCGGCTAACTACATGTTAACAGTTAGGGCTGACAAATTTCAACTTGGTAGGTGGCTGGGAGAAACTGTTTTGTCCCACCAGAGTTGATTCACCAGACTTTGAAGGTTTTTATTCACATTGTTTAATTGCCACAGGCTGGCTAAAACTGTAAGGGGTTTCTGAACAAGGTGTTTAGAGAACATATGGTTTATTGGAAGGATGAGGTGTTTTATGCCCATATATCATACATACTCTTGGCTGTACTTGAACCTAGTCATGCAAAGTCTCTTACAAGTTCGAAAAGTTTTAGGGCATAGTCTCTTAGTATGCAAAGATCTAAAGTACCATCACCAGAATAGCTTGGAAATTTATCATGAAACCAAATATTTACATCTGTTCGTCATTGCAGGATTCACCAGATTTTTTTCTAGAGATAACATTAAGGAGAAATAATGATTTTCAAAAGCCAAACATTGCTACCTAGCTATTTTTTTTTACTGCAGGCAAAAAATTTTCTATTAAACTTTAGGCATCAACTACTGACCCAAGATTTTGAAACTAATTCAAGAAAAAAAAAACTCCTTTAGAATCAATAAGTTTGTTTGCCCCTAAGAAAGCATCTTAAAATGTTCACAATAAGCTCTCATTTCAATACTTTCCCATTATTTTTTTTGGAAGGTGAGATACATGGTTCTATATTATTGGTGTTTTTGGTTTTTCAGCAGTTCCAAGGACAGGTGGTATTTATACAACTGTTTGTCATGGGCAGTTCCTCCCTTGTGTTCATAATAGATTTTAGTATATTGCTTGATCATCCTAACATTATTTTGCTGATATTCTCATCAACTCATATGTAGATTTGGGATGCTTCTCGCTGTAAAAGGATCAGAACCATGGAGGGCCATCGATTGCGTGTTGGGGCCTTGGCCTGGAGTTCATCTATGCTGTCTTCTGGTAGCCGGGATAAGAGCATTCTTCAACGAGATATACGAGCACGGGAAGACTTCGTTAGTAAACTCTCTGGACACAAGTCAGAGGTTGGACTCCCCTACATTGTGATCACATTGATTGAACTTTTTGGTCAACCATTTTATGCTGTTTACTTTGGAGTTAGAGTTATCATTATGTTTTTGCATGCTTCTCAATTTCGTAAATGCTAGTAGTGGGCATTTGTTTACATATTATAAGCTATCTATGCTATTTTTGTTCTGTTCATTGCTTTTACGTTACTCAGCCTAATAATCAATTGATTATGATTTAGGTTTGTGGACTGAAGTGGTCTTATGATAACCGTGAGTTGGCATCAGGTGGAAATGATAATCGAGTGAGTATTTTTTTTTTCTACAACATATCGCTATGATTGCTAGACATGAGTTCATGGTTTCCTGTATAGAATTCTAATTTCTTGTTGTCTATGTGCAGCTCTTTGTTTGGAATCAACATTCAAGCCAACCTGTGCTAAAATACTGTGATCATACAGCGGCTGTAAAAGCAATTGCTTGGTCACCCCATCTTCATGGACTTCTTGCATCTGGGGGTGGGACTGCTGACCGGTGTATACGATTCTGGAATACAACCACTAACTCACATCTCAGCTGCATAGACACTGGCAGTCAGGTAAATATCTGTTTGCAAATCACTGTTATTGTGCTTCTTTATAGATAACATGAAATGTCTGGAGTTAGAAAAACCCTTACTGGCAACTCATATCTGCTTTTTTCTCTTTTTGGTAAGTAAATATGAAATTGTTGAATGATTGATGGAACATGTGGTTACACCATTTAGAACATAAAAAATGTGGGCTTTCCTGGAAGCTCAAGAAAAAGGAACCCACGAAAAACTATCTTTACTCAATCTAACATACCAACCATATTGTACAAGCTATCTCTAATAGGACCCAAAAGATAGACCACAGGTTATGAAACCTCTGGGTGCGATCCATACTGTAAGATGGCAAAGAGCAAGTACACGTACTCATGTAGTCTTGGATTATTTTACTCAACATTTACCTCCGTCTCTCTCTCCCCCCCAAAAAATTTTACACCTACTTCATTTCAGGTGTGCAATCTTGTGTGGTCTAAGAATGTCAATGAACTTGTCAGCACACATGGATACTCCCAAAACCAAATAATATTGTGGAGATATCCCACCATGTCAAAGGTACTGAAGTCAGTGTATTTATGATAATGGTATTATCTCTCATCACTCATCGTATTAAGATTTGTTCCTCCTTTGCAGTTGGCAACTCTGACAGGTCATACATTCAGAGTTCTTTATCTTGCCATCTCACCAGATGGACAGGTAGTTGATCCTCCATTCTTCATGACTGTACTTTCTCTTCTTACAATAAATTTAGCAGTTATGCCAACCATTTCTTTTCATTAATGTGTCTTTTCCTGGTTGGAATAACTATTATCTGTTTCAGACAATTGTCACCGGAGCTGGAGATGAAACGCTGCGGTTTTGGAGTGTGTTTCCTTCCCCTAAATCTCAAGTAATTGTTTCTTTGAATGATGACAATAATTAATTGAGTCCGTGCTAATATTTAATACGTGATTATTTTTTGGAGAAAAACTCACCGGATGCATCTTCTTTCTAGTAAATGACAATAACATATATCTCTATTGCCATATCAATAATATGCATTGACAAGATATAAGGATAGGATTGTGTCAAGAGTAGATGTCAATATTTTGGTTTTGTAGTACTTGCCTTACATAGCAGTACTTACCCAATGTAGCAGAAGACTAACTCAATAAATTTATGGGTTGACTGCTATTACAGAACACTGACAGTGAAATTGGAGCATCCTCTCTCGGTAGAACTACAATTCGGTGACTCCAGTTGTTTGTGGAGAGTTTCTTGGCTCTGAGAAGACTGTCAGTCTAGAGTTTATTGTGCTGTTTTAGCATGGAAGGAAGGTGGTAAATATGTTCATAACCTGGAGATTATGTGTGTGGGAACAAAGTTGGTCAGTTTGGTTTTCTCGAACCAACCCAGGACAATCCATCAGTATGGTTTTCTCAAATCATCCCAGGACCTAATAAATCGAAAAAAGTGGGATTAGAGGTGATGAATTTTCTCATGGCTCTCAGGAAATTACTAGTTTCCTTTCTGTTCCCCCTTTGATTTACTAATGTATAGCATATACCATTTAAATGCTTCTTGCATTGTATATTAACAGACAACAGCATAGGATGCTTTGAGGTGTTGGTTTACCATTTACTCATAGTTTTTGTAAATAATTATTGCTTCCACATTTCTCTATCATTGAAATATATGAAATATTGCTTTGCTGGATCCGAATTCAGCTGGCTCGCTTAAAGATCATACAAACAGGAATCTACCACATCCCAGAATGATCCTTGGTAAGGAGTTTTAGTTTCCTCGTACGACTGCAGCTTGTTTAAATAATATAAATACAATAAAACTTTCACGTCATGCGTTACACATTCGTAGTGTTCTTACAACAATGGCAAGTTTATCAAATATTGAACATATTTACATGTACAGCAGTCTTTATCTTGAAAAAGAGATTTTGGGACAAGTGTTTCAACCCCAAACTCAAAGTATTTTGGGTTGAGGACAAACTCCTAATATTTACATTTCAGACCTACATAAGTTATGTAACATCTTATGTGAAGATAAAACAATCAAAGAGCAGACTGATAGATACTTAGGGCTGTTGAAAGCTCTGTGGGGTGCTTGGATTCTTTTTGTTCTCCAAGGGAACCATTTTAGACCATGGGATCAAGCTCATTGGTGGAAAGCAACAGCTACAATTCTCCTCTTGGCATGGCTCAGGCAAGTCCCAGTTGCTTGATTGGTTTGCTAGCTCCTCGGTCTCATTGGACCCACCAGTTTCAGAAGTAGAAGGCGCAGCAGCATCCTTGAGTGGACCCCAGCACTCTACCTTGCTGAATTCTGGAATGTTTGAATGAAAGTAAACCCAAACTAAAGCCTCCTGTAATTCAGGATAGCTGCTCAACAAACTCCCATCTCCATGAAAAAAGGCCTTCAATACCTAGTCATCCCAATTTTTGTTTTTCCATGTGATTTAAGGGACTGATCATGATCATCAAGATTGAACAAAAAAGTAACAAACAATCTTTGTACATACCACAGGGAGTTCTCTGCGGAAGATGAAATATCTGAGTCTACAGCACCAATCTAAAAGAAAATGGCCTCCACTTATATGGCAATGAACATGAAGAGACATGTTTCCCTTTACTTTCTTCCACTCTGCCACCACTTCATCTCGGTACAATTTGTTGGACCATCCCTGCAACTGCAAGAAAATCCCAATCCATTCAGTTCATTAATCTAACCTTTTGATCAAGAAAAATATCAACAAAATCAAGCAACTCTCTGTATATACCCTGCTTCCTTCTGTTTATCTTCTCTAAAATTCAGACCCTGATGATTTATACATGAGATTTTGTGCTTCCCCTTATATTTCATCTAACCCCACGATTCAGAGCCCCCCGCCCTTTTTTTTTTTATCCCCCTTTCTTTCTTGTGCCATGGTATTTAAAAAGAAAAAAAAGAAAAAGAAAAAGACCTTCCCGAGGCTCCCCTGTTTTCTCTATTTTTACACAATTCAAAGATTCCAACTCAAAAGGGAAATATGGTGGAATTAGCAGATTGGTGATCTCTTAATTTAAAAAAGAAACATGATATTAAAAACAGGATTACCTGAGAATTGTTTATGGTCTGTGAGATGGCTAAAGTAAGTTTAGCTGTCATATCACTGTGTGTTAGAGTATAAGTCCTTGGCAGATTCCCTGGATGCTTCTTCTCATCAACCCCTAAGAACAGCACCTTCAGCTTTGATGCCTCAAAAATAGATGGCCCAAATAACCTTGCCACCTGAAACAATCAAAACAGCACAAAAGTCACAATCAACGAATCAAATAAAGAAGTACAAAAATAAAAATAAGCCAAGAGAAGCAGAACTTACAGGGCTGATAGATTGGTTCTTCCTCTTGAGCTTTGTACTTGAAGAAAAGAGGGAGCTGTTTTGATCAAAGAGAGAGGGTCTTGGCTTTGAAGGAAGAAAGGGAGCAACTGCCAAAGAACCCATCTCTAATTTCTCGATATCCCACTACTCTCAAAGTAAGAGCAGTAGTTAGACCTTATAGCCCGACTTATTGGGCACGCCAGAAGATTGGAAGTGCAGTTTACGAAAATGTTACGAACACTATTAACCAGTAGAGAAAGTTTAGGAGACTTGAAACTAGGGGGAGGTTTTTCGCTTTTGCTTTGCTTGCATGCTTTAACTTTAGAGACTTTGAAGTTTCGAACAGAGAAGCAATGGTAGTCCAAAAAAACAGCCCAAGAAGTAAGAAGCTGGCGTCTTTTGGACATATATGATTTGTTTTCTGAAAATAGTGACTGCGCCATTTTTTGATGAAAAAAATTGTATGATTTGTTTGCTTGCATAGTATTAATCTGAAAAGTTGACCCAATTCATTATTCAATGTTTTAATCGTCTATTAATCCATTGATGTTGAGATATCAATTTATTGATAGCCAAATCTAAACTGCATGCACCCCACCACTCCAGATAAATCAACCCAATTCAGCCACGATTCCCGTATTAAAATGTAATGTATTCTTATCTCAAATCTTGCTGCTGTAGTTGACAAAGCAGTACAACTCTTTACGGTTCTATTAAATTTGTGTATTTTTTTTTCCCTTTTTCTTTTCTTCTTTTATTTTCCCTATTTCTCTTGTTATTGGTATTAGAAGGAGAAGGAAAGGGATATATTTTGAATTTTCCCTCTTTCTTTTCTTTTGTTTTTAAGATTTTTTATCTAACCTTTTGGACGGGCCTGATTTCAATTAAAGACAAATTACTTTTGATTATTATTGAAATGAACAAAAGCATTAATTAGTTATATGAATTGGATATATAATACAATTCCACAAATAAATTAAGAAAATCCAGTTTTATACATCTGTAACGGTTTTTTTAGTTTGATAAATTCGTGAACTTTTTGTATCTAATTTCATCATTTTTTTAATTAACGTGGGTATCCGAATTAGTTTGCGCGTAGCTCAACTAATTTCACGGACCCTGAAATTAACAACCATATAAGCCTCTAGTGGCCATTATATTAGTAACCATAAGACTCGAACTTGAGATCACAGGAGGAGCAAACCCCTTGGTTCCAAGCTCTTATCACTAAGCCACCTACTAGATGGTTTAATCTTATCATGTTTTTTTTATAAAAAAAATATTCATCATGTTTAATATGCCTTTTGCTTGTGATTCTAAGGGCTGATGACGGTGCAACAATGTCACAAACTGCCTTTTCCCCGTAAGAATACTCAGTTAGGTTCATCTAAGCTAATGGGACAACAAATTGCTTTCTAGGGATTATGAACAATAAATGATAATTTAATCCTCAAGAAATATGATTCATGAAATATTCCACGTTTTGTTGTGTTTAGTTTTATGGGAAAATCCTCAAGAATCTCACATTGTTGTGTTTTGGGGAAGAAAAAAAATCAATAATGTATGATTCTATATCTTACAAACCCACTATATTAACTCTCTCCATCAAGTCCAATGCCTTTAATGGAACCTTTTTATGGTTTTAATAATGGAATGGTTTCCATGAATTTTTAGTGCAAATAGTAATTTGAAATTATGGGAATGAATTACGTACGGTCAATGATCTAGTGATTCTCATGGCTACATTGAAGCCACTATCTGGATGCTTGGAAGCTTGCTCACATGACAAGCTTGCTTCGTAACACTGTAATTAGGTTGAAAGATTATCTCAAAATAATGACAAACAAATTAAAAATGGACGAATTAAGATGAGAAAATAAAATATTTATATACATTAAAACATGAAGGATATCATAGAAAACATGTTTAAGTTAAATATATATTTTTTCCATTTTTCTCTAAATGAAAAACAATATAATATGAATATATTTTTCAAGGTGGAAAAATATTATGAAACTTTAAGAAATGAATATTTTTCTATACATCAGAAGATAAAGAATATCATAGAATTTATGTTAGACTAGTTAATTAGATTCTTTATTTAACTAGATAATTAGAATTTTTATTAGATTATAATAGATAAAGATGTAATTTCTATAAGGATTAATGTATCCTGAATTTAAAATATAAATCAATCAATAAATACCTATGAGAAATACCTATGAGGTTTAAATACTTAAACCTCATAAGTTTGAAAAGGAAAAAAAAATGATATCAAATCAATCAATCAATAAATTCTTTATTTGCGTGCATTGTTTTCAATAATAATTGATATCAAATCTTAGGTTGAAAAGGAGAAAAAAATGAATCATTGCATAAAGATGCACACGTAGTAGCAACGTCTTTGACAGAACTAGACTTGATAGAAGCAGAAGTAGTAGACTTCTCTCTTCGTGTCAAGACATAGCACCAACCTCCTCTTGTAGTTCTTCATACAAGCAGCAGCAGCATCAACATATATAATAGCAGTAGTAGCCTCTCGTTGCAGAAGAAAACAGACGCGGTGCACAAAAACAATCCAGCACTAGTGTTTAAACAAGTCCAGCAGATCACTTTCCAAATCAGTCCTCCCAGCAACTTCACACATTCCAGCAGAGCGGTAATTAACGGGTCGCAGCAGCAGCAACTTAAAA
Organism: Populus trichocarpa; assembly: GCF_000002775.5. Lineage (NCBI taxonomy): Eukaryota > Viridiplantae > Streptophyta > Magnoliopsida > Malpighiales > Salicaceae > Populus > Populus trichocarpa. The sequence goes on along the minus strand of NC_037285.2, from coordinate 9,121,792 downwards.
AAGGAAGCGACAACTTCTTGTTTTGCAGCAACCTTCTTAAACTAGCCGGAGCTTGGAGCAACAACTTCAGACAGGTACAATAACACCCTCCAAACAGGGACAACAGCAACTTTCATATAGCTAGTAGTAGCTCTCAACAATTTCCAAACATTCCACGTTCTAGATCAATAAGGCAGCAGAGAGCAGTACTTTTTTAACGCATCAGCAGCATCAATAAGTTACACGACTAGTAACTAGTCCAGGCAACATCAACCTACAAAAAAGATTAGAGAACAATAGAGAATCAACAAGTAATTAATTATTGGAAACAAAAAGGATCCTTTACGATAATTATAACAATTTTAACAATCATGGCTTCCAATAATTTTGTTCAACAAACCAATTAAAAAAATCATGAAACAGGCAATTTTAACAATCATGAAACTTACTACAATTTATACGCCTCAACAAAATACTATTTATGAAAGGAAAAATCACACTACTATAAATATAATGCAAAGTTTTTGATAAAGAATAGCTTACAAGAATTTTTTTGCTAGAAGTAATAAATTAGATCAATTATGTTTTGAATAAAAATCTCATGCTTGTCATTCAAGATAAACTACCAGAGGAAACTTAAAATGGATAGACTGATAATTAATCATCTTAGAGTTTTTAGATGTATTGCCTATGTTTATATTCCAAATCAAAAGTAAAAAGAATTTGATGGCAAGAGAGAAAATTGTATTTTTCTTGGTATTAGTGATAATTATAAAGCTTATAAACTATATAATCCTAACATCAAAAAAATTATGAAGCTAAAATTTAAACATAAAACAATGATGATGTTAAATAAAATATTCATGTAGACTTAGATTGTGAGAATGATGAAGGAAGAGAAAAGCCCACGAAGAAAGCATCATAACTAGTAAATTATTAAATCACATCTAATAGTCAAAGATCACATCGTGTTAGAAAAAAAGCCTACATGGACGAGTAATTATGAGATAACAATAATTGATTAATATGATGACCCATTTACTTCTTTTTTCTATTCTTATATTGTAACCCTATGACTTTCGGAGATACTATCAAAGAAAAAAAAATGAAAAAATACTATTAATAATGAAATTAATATCATAAAAAAAAATTATGTGAGAATTAACAGAGCTTCCTAAAAAATAAAAGATCATTGGTGTAACTTGGATGTATAAGAAAAATTTATGAAATTCACACATGTAAAACATAATTAGTAGCTAAAGGTTATGAAAAAGAGTACGGTGTTGGTTTTTTTTATTTTTTGTTTTTTTGCTTTGGTAGCAAGCTATAGGACAATAAGAGTGATCATTGTTTTGGCAACTTAAAATTCGTGATCTATCTTCAAATTATACGTGAAGTCAGCTTTTCTACATAGAAACCCTTTAAGAACAAGAATGTGTTAATCAACTTCTTTGTTACGTGAAATTTGGTTTTGTATGGGTTACATCAAGCTCCGAGAGCATGATGTTTATTTCTTGAAGACAAAGTATTTGTTCATCAACCTCGTTACGTGAAATTTGGTAATGAATATAAAGTGCAAGGAAGGATTTAATTAAAAGATATAATATACTTATTTTTAATTAAAATTAAAGATGAAGAAAAGATGTATTTTTGTATGCTTTATATGTAGATGATTTGATTTACTCTCGTAATAATAGAGCCATGTTTGAAAAATGTAATATTGGGTTTCATTAAAACTTATATGTATGCTTATATGTAGATAATATTTTAAGATTTCTCGAGAAGCAGTGTGCGCTTGCAATCTAAGAGGGCGTTTGTTTACGCGGTAGCTTTAGCTTTTAAAGCAAACCGCGTAAACCAGGCGTTTGGTAACATGTAAACAGCAGTTTATTGTTTGGTTGGTCCCATAATTTTTTGCATCAAACCGGCGTTTTGCACAAGCAGCTGGGAGCTGCTTCTCTCCCGCTGCTTCTCTTAATTCACATGGGCACTGTTCATAACAGTGCCCATTCCAGGTGATGCCAGGTGAATTATAATTCACCTGGGCACTGTTCACTCAAGAAGTGAACAGTGCCAAGGTCAATTATAATTCACCCGCGAGAAGCATTCACCTGTCACTGTTCACGTGAACAGTGCCAGGTGAATTTTTTTCACTATTCATGCGAGTAAAATTTATTGGACCGCGTCCGACCTAGTAAAAAAAAAAGTTAATTTTTTTAAAATTATGTTTTACTAAAAAAATAATGTTTAATATTATTTAATAACACTACATAAATTAGAAGAATATCGCATGATGACGTAGCATTTGTGGAATTTGATCGCAATTCCAATTCTGTTTCTGATGATATTTTACCTGATTTTGTTGCACGCTCAAAAAACCATTGAAACTATAGTCCTTATCAGATGAATTTCATACGTGATGAAATTGTAGATAATTTAATGGAATAATAAAAAGTATTTGATATAAAATATTATTTATTTAATAATGTAATAATGGTAGTTAAATCTACAATATTGTAGTTAAATCTACTATATTTAAATTAAAAACCATCAATATTAATATATATTTTTTAAAATTATTTTATAACCTCAATTTCAAAAGCATTCTTAACCAAACACATTAAACCACTTTTTCTTCAACCTCAATTTCAACCACAGTTTTAACCAAACATCTATTTTTTTAAATCAACCTCAACTAAAAGTACTTTTTATAAAACAACTTTTTTCAAACCACAACCACAACAACTACCGCAATACCAAACACACTCTAAGAAAATGTTTCAAAGTTCTGGTGGCTCTTGTGTGCTTTTCACGGTTCTCTTATTTAAGATAATCAAGTTGATTTTTATTATTTTATTTAATTATTTTTGTATGAGGTTATCCTAACCTCACAACTCAGCCATGAATTTGACATAATAACTTCAGTCAAATTTTTTTTATCTTTTTAAAAATTGGTTATTTTTTTACTTTTTCCTTCAATATTTGATTTGTTAATAATTAAGTTTTGATTTTTTTTTATTTTTTTATTTATAAAATTATCATGTTCTCATTTGATTTTTGCTTTGGTATCAAATAAGATTGTTGTATCTACATGATATTAACTTTTTTTATAATCATATTAGTATGGAGAAATCATATTATTAATTGCTCTTTTTTATTGTTATTAACTTTTTTTATAATCATATTATTAAATTAGCCAAATAAATCCTATATTTTTTACTCATTTAAAAATACTTCATCACCCAAGTTTTTTTTATATATATTAAAACAAATTACCCAACTCATACATAGTGTTGGCTAGGATAGTATTTTATATATTATCTCAAATGATATCCTGAATTTTCCTTCTTCTAATATAGACATATCTTCTTATCAAAAAAAAAAAAATCCAAGAAGAAGAAGAAAGCATACAATTCATCTCGGAACTCTCTGTTTGGTAAATATATAGTTGTGAATAAAAAGAATAGCACTTTCATGGACGGCAACTTTGTAAACTGTGTGTACACAGTAGTAACAAACAAACAAAAATCGCCAACCATCAATTTGACTTATTAGATTTTAATATTAAAATACAAACAAGCGTTGTAGAGTAGGAAATTATTTCCCAGATTATAACTAGTTTCTTTTCTGGCCACGCTAGCTTGAGGTGGTTCGCCAACTCTCCAGTTATGTAGATATTATTTTCGTTTTGTTTTATGATAAGGGAAATTCTTGAATCAATTAATTAATTAAATCTATTCAATCCAATGATAAATAATCTATCCATATTAAGATTAGAAGATTTTTGGAAATTTTAATTCTCCCATCTTAGCTTTAGTTTGATTTGATACTTCTTCTATCAAGCTCAAGCTTGTTTATCAACAAAACAAAATAAAATAAAATAAGTATTTAATATAATAATTCTAAAAAATTAACTCTTTTATATCAGCATTACATATTTTTCAAATAATCATCTTAATTCAATACCTGAACCTATTAGGTAAAGTTTTAAAAATAATTATATAATACTTTATCTAGTAAAAAGCTTTTTTTATTTGGAACTTGTATAATATAAGAGAGGCGATGAAATTTAAACTTGTAATCGTCTAATTAACAAGACTATGATACATTATTAAAAAAATCTTTAATCTAATATATAACTCAAGTTAGTAGATCAAAACTAGTTTTACATTACTCTAACAATATTAACATTAGTTTAAATGTTAAAATCATTTAGTATTTCATCTTACATTTATTTTTATAGTTAATTTGCAACCACTTTATAATAAAGATTATATTTTAATAATATTATTATATTTAAATAATTATCTTAAAATATATTTCTTGTTCATGAATATTTCAAGCCACTTCAAGTAGTGAATTGCTCAAGTAACAATCGAGCTTCAACAAATATTTTATTGAAGTGATCTCAAATTGAGTTTAAGTAATTTGGTTTGTTTTACAGCCCTAATCTTAGTATTTAAATAATAAGGATAGTGGATAACGTAAATTCGAGATACCAGAATTATCCTGTTAGCTCTATTTTCACCCAAATTATTTATTATATATTTTCAAACAATTGAAAGCATAGTTAAATGACTAATGATCCATTATCTTTTCTTTTTAACAGTAGGGGTCGGTCGATATCATTAAGCCATAGTTTTATTTATTTATTTATTTTTGAAAAAAGAGGTCGTAGCCCAAAGAAATAAATTGCATTTTGGTATTATTTTATATTTTATTTTATTTTTATCTAGTTACAAGTCGGTGGTCATCTATATTAAGATTAATACATTGATAAAATAATATTTTCTCGTGATCTTTAATTTCCTAATGTGGGAGGAAATTAACCAATTTAGCAACTAGTAGCCTAAGGTTCCAATAATGGTAAGAGATTTATATGATTACATTTACCACATTAATTCAGTAAAATTACAAATAAATAAAAAATCGTACAAACATATCACTGAAATCCGAAGTTGTCAAGACATAAGATTTATTTTTCCAAGCATTTTATCCGAGAATCCTCGCACAGGTTAAACCAGAGACATTAACGATATTAATCAGCGAAATGGAATGAAAGAAAGAAGTAATATAAATGCTAGCAATATGATAGCGTACTGACAAGCCCAAGAAAAAATTGTAGAAGGCAATGCTTTCGTCTTGCAAATTATAGAGGGGGCTAAGCAGTTCGTTAGGGTACAAGTCCTTGGAGGAAGCTCCCCTGCAGCTGGCTGCTTATTTTCAACCTCTAGAAGCAACACCTTTGGCTTTGAAGCCTCAAAAATCGCCGGACCTAGTAGCCTTGCCACCTGAATGATCAATCAAAACCCCATAAATCAAAACCAGCTGTTTTTTCCCAATAAAAAAGAAACAAGAAGAAAGAAGAAAAACTTACAGGACCAGTGAATAGGTTCTTCTTCTTGATCGTCATGGGTTTTCTTCTATAGAAAAAGAAAGAGCTGTTTTGTTCAAAAACAGAGGGACCATGCTTTGAAGGATGCAGGGGACCACCATTCAATTTAGCCATCTCTGTGTCTCTCTGGCAGTAGTTGTTTTTATGATAAAGCACACTACTTGGATCTCGAAGCTAGCTCCTAGTAATTTTATGGACACTCGAAAATGGAAGAACGACTGTCATATTTTTGGACAGTTTGGAAGCAGAAACTCTTTTGCGTTCACTCTGGAGCTAATTGTTTTTGGTTTGCTTAGATGCCTAAAGTGTAGGACTTCTTCGAAGTTTGATGTAGGTCTGGTCTGCGCTCAGAAGACACTTTAGAAGAGAGTATGACCTAGAAATTAGAATAGCAGCGCCATGGAGGTCTGCGCTCAGAAGACATTTGGGCAAATTTTTCCTCCTGCAAGATGGAATCAAAGTATGGTAGTCATAAGAGATAGCAAAAAATCTCTATGCATCAAAATAACAAATCTTCTCGTTGAAACACACATTTCTTCTCATCAAAACAGCACCCTTCTTCTCATCTTCAAAAAATCTTCATAAACACAACCGACAACTTATACACAATAACTTTCAATGTCTTTTGTCAAATAGGTTATGGAAGAATTTTTCATTATTATAAAATAACTTCTAACATTAAAAAAAAAAATTTTAAAAACAATTACTATCACACTTTCCACACTTAAAATACTATATCAACTTCACCATCTACGTGTACAATCGGACATTGTACGTCGAAATTATTGAAAATTGTTTTACAGACCACGACAGCGTCCTGAAGTCTTGTTCCTGTAGAACCCGTGTAGTGGTCATATTATTTTAATTTTCTGAAACTTCTAGGACATCTAGTTAGGTGTTACGTCCAGTCAATTGGCCCTCTAAAGTCTGAACGTTGTCCATGTTTACTGAATTATAGAGCATCCACATTTCTGGCCATAAAATTACACGAAGCTCCTTGAGATTTTGAGGCCTCTCTTCGGTTTCCTACGCATTAACTTGTCAGGTATTAATTAATAAAAGTACTTCCGTTTCTCTTGATATTCCTTAGGGTTGATGGGAAAAAATTACATTGACTACTCCATTGCAATGGCAGATGCATTAATTACATTTAGGCATGTAACTTTTGGGATATCAATGCAAAATTCAGAATTGTAAACAGAAACAAAATTGAATGCATAAAAAATTGGCTGGGTGGAAGTCCAAGAATATGTGTAAGGCCAAACAGGAAGAAGGGTTAGGGATTCGAAATATGCACTCAATGAATAAGGCTTGCGTAATGAAGTTAGGATGGGGTATTATCCATGACAACAATAATCTATGGGCAGATGTCCTGAGGAGTAAGTATGTTAAGACTCAAGATCGTATACCACAAGTCCAAGCTAAAGGGAAGGACTCTCCGCTGTGGAAAACAATCTGTAAAGTTTGGCCTCAGGTTATTGAAGGCCTAGGTCGGTCTGTTGGGAATGGAGTAGAAGTTCGGTTTTGGAAAGACAACTGGCTGGAAGGTATCGGCCCGCTAGTACAGCATGCTTTACAAGATATTCCAGTGGAAAATTTAAATGTATCAGTAGCAAACATGGAGTCTAATATTCAATGGAGATGGGATTTCTTTGCTCATTTACTCTCCCCCATACAAATAATTATGGTAATGGCTAGTTATCCTCCTTCTAGTACGTACCATCGAGGGAGATTCAAGTTATTGGTGTAAATTTGCAAGTGGTGTGTTTACTGTAAAATCTGCCTGCCACATGAGCATATATTGCAAGCCAGGTTAGAAACAGGGATCCTATTTGGAGATTGATATGGAGTTGGAAGGGATCGGAGAGAATCAGAGCTTTTCTCTGGGGGGTAGCTCATGATAAATTGACGGCGAATGAGAATAGATGGCGTGGGAATTTAACTGACGATCCACACTGTCACCATTGTTCTTTGAAAAAGGAACCTATGCTTCATGTGTTAAGGGACTGCAGATTAGCTCAGGATGTGCGGAAGGTTTTGCTCAATTCGAGGGATAGAAGGAGTTTCTTTGATGATGGGTCGGCCCTCCGCTGGAATGGTTGACGTTAAATATGGATGGTTGTAGTAAAGGAAATCTAGGATTAGCTGGTACTTGCTCTTATGGCAGAGCAGAATTGTGGGTAGTAGTTTCTGGCCTCAAACTAGCTTTGGTCGTTCGGAATTAAAAGGCTTGTTTTAAAATCGGATTTCTTGCTAGTGGTTAATTATTTAGCAAAGGACAATGTGAAAATTGATGCCAAGCAAGTGAATTGCTGGCACGACAGTGGGAGGTTAAAGTTCAACATGTGTTTCAAGAAGCCAAGGCAGCAACAGATTTGTTAACTATCTTCAGGGATCCTCACATAAATTTGTACTTGTTTCTGTATTACAACCTCATTTAATCGACCTTTTCTCATTTAATTTTGTTTTTTAGAGCGTCCCGATTTCAACCAAAAAAAAAAAGCAATTGAATTGCTGGTTAACTGGGGTACTAATCTCTCATCTTTCACATAACTGTTTTAAAAGGGGGGAAAGCAAAGTACGGACAAGTACTGGTATATTTGCCTCCACATTCGCAGAGGAATTTTTTTTAACAATGTTATTATTAACATAATCAAGTGAATATTTTGAAATTTTCTGACTCAATTCTTTATGTAACTCAAATTTTTAATTAAACTACATGAAAACTAACTTGATTTAAATCGATCGATTTCATAAGTCTAAATACAACATTAATGATTAATAATAACATGATTTAGCTTTTAAAAAAACTTCCAAATAATAATTTTTTAAAAACTAAAGTAATGACAGATTGGATCGACCTCGCCACCCCGTGACTCGGGTGATGGACTTTATTGGGTTTAATAATTTTTTTATTTAATTATATGATAAAAATAAATGCTCACAAAATTGAGTACCAACCTAAAAATAGACATTTATTTGAGACAATTATCCCTAGAAAGCAAACAAAATCAATAATGCAGTTAATTTACCAACCAATCTAATATTAAATGATGAAATTTAAAAAAATTAAAAGATCAAAAACCAAAAATACATTTATCCTATCGGTGGGTAAACTCATCAAACCTGTGAATCGGGTAAGCCGGGCAAGTACGCTAAACCTATGAACTGGGTTACTGGAATTATAATTTTTTTTTCAAAACTATTTTTTATTTAACTATATGATAACAAATATAGATAATTCCGAAATCAAACACCAACCCAATACCGAGATGGTTTTTTTACATCGCGATAACTTCATAAAAAGCGAAACGAAATCAATTATGAAATTGAATTCTTAATAAACCCAGTATCTAACGATGAAAAAAAAAACTTATTTAAAAATGTTAAACATGTCAAACCCACGAACCAAGTGAATCAGCCAAACATATGAATAGGTTCATGGACTTTATAAAGTTTAATAACATAACTTTTTTTTTGAAACTATTTTTTTAAAACTATATGAGGAAAAAAAAAGAGTCAAGTTCAATTAAAAAAAAAACACACCACCAAACTCGTAAATCAGGGCAATCCGAGTTACCCCGACAAACCCGCAAATCATGCTAACCTTAAAGAAAGGTAAAATAAAAGGAAAAAAATTATAAAGCTAAATTCTCAACCATTCCAATATTAAAAGATGAAATCGACAAAAAAAAAATTGAAAAACAAAATCATAACAAAAATTTAAAAAGAAAAAAGAAAAAAAGCAAAACACTATAAATTACTATTGTGATTCATAGTACAATGTGTTTAGGTGAACAGTAGTTTCCTCATACCCTTTAATTTTTGTTACTTTATAAAATTTAATAATATAACTTTTTCTAAAACTATTTTTTTTAACTTTATGATAAAAAAAAAATAGATTATAAAAAAAATCAAGTTCAATTAAAAAAAATAGGCAACCCACCAAAATCATAAACCGGGACAATCTAGATTACCTTGAAAAAAAACCCATAAAATAAGCTAACCTCATATTTTGGCAAAAAAATAAAAATAAATTACTATATTAAATTCTCGACAATCTCAATTTTAAAAAATAAAATAAAAAATAAATAAATTTGAGAAAAAAATCATAACAAAAATTTAAAAACATAAGGGAAAAAAAAAAGCATAACATGTGGATTACTATTGTAATCCACAATACAATGAGTATTAGGTAAGCAGTAATTTCCTCCACATCCTTTAATTTTTATTACTTCATAAAGTTTAATAATATGATCTTTCTCTAAAACTATATTTTTTTAACAATATGAGAAACATAATATGAGAAACAAATAGAATATAAAAAAACTAAGTTCAATTAAATAAAAAACTATCAAATCCATAAACTGAGGCAACCTGAATTACCTCAACAAATCCGCAAATCGAATTAATCTCATAGAAAGACAAAATAAAAAGAAAAAAAATTACAAAGCTAAATTCTCAACCATTTTAAAATTAAAAAATAAAATTATCAGAAACAATTTTAAAAAAACCATAAAAAAACAAAGAAAAAAAACATAAATAAATATTATAGCAATCTATAATATTTTATAAGAAAAATTACTGTACTTTACATATTTTAGCTTTTCTTATTATAAAGTAGACCAGAATCAATATTGAGCTATATATAACATTACAGTATGGTACATTAATCTTCCTTGACGTATTTTGACTCTCATCACCCAATGGTATTGTCCAAGCCCTTTATAGTTGTTATACTCTTGGCAAAATTTATTAGACACAACAGTATTCATAGCTATCAGATGCAAATGATTTTAAAAAAAAAAAAACACCATTGACACTTGGGAAGCTGGAACTATATTGCAAATTTGAATCTGCAATTATTTAACTCAAATTAATCAGCTCTTATGGTTTTGTGGGCAGGCCGTGTCTCTGGAGTCTGGTGGACCTATGAACAATTCTGTCTCCACCTCGATAATTTGCCGGTCTTGTAATATTTGTGGCGTCTTGGTTGCTGAGAGGTCCAGTGGTTGCATCCCACACTGCAAAAATAAGTCATCAAACAAAATTATTACCAACAAAATAAATAAATATATATGTCTTTGAATTATTGTCTGAAGGAACGATCTCCGGACAGACAGCAAGCATGGCCACGAGCACCATAAAATCTGAACTGGTCCTACAGCTTGATAGATCTTTTATACAAGTTTGACATTTCTATATTTAATGCTCTCTTTTTAAAAATAAAAAAAAACTACTATGAGTGAGAAGCCTAAATTTTTGTGTGCTATGCCACACACAATGGTGACGCATTCCTCAAAAACACAACCAGAGATGATCATGATAATGTATAGGATCTAAAAGTTCAAGCTGGATGGTAATATACCTTCTCCCTCAACTCCGTGTTTTCTTCCATTAGGATTTTCTCCTGAGATACGTCAGTCAAAAGATGATGATAGCAGATCAGGATAATGCTTTCCAAAATCTATACCTAAGAAGTCTTGAACAAGCATGTATTATAAAATAATACGCATGGAACCTGAAAAATTACCTCGCCCTTTAGCTTCTCAATCTGCTCCCTGAACAACTGATTCTGCAAGTGCACAAAGCAAAGACAGTTAAATATTCAGTAAATCTCTCATAATAATAATTTTAGTCCTATGGTATTGTCCAAAACTTCTTGTTTTCTCTTATAAATCCAAAAGTTGTCCCAAAAGGACACCGCAGTTAAAATTGAAATTTGTTCTACGAGGTCTAAGGTTCAAATTTTGGAAGGGTTAAGGTGCAGATTTAGCAATCAAGATAGGATATCTCCACTGGAAAGTCCAAGGCTTGTAAAGAAAGCACCCTGTTGAAAAACAAAAATCCAAAAGCTTTTGTACGTGGGAGAAAATACTATAGCACACCTCTTAATTTTGCCACTGCGATTTAGCCTATTCTTCAGAATTTTCTTAAATTGTTTTTATCTAAAAAATTATTAAATTAATATTTTTCTAGATATTTTTTTATAATTTTAATATGTTAGTATCAAAAATTAAAAAAAAATAATTTTTTAATTGACAAAATCTTTTTACAAAAACTTGTACCGCATTAACACACATATTAAAATGAAGCAAACTATAAACAACACATTTTTTTGCGCAATCATAATTAAAATTGATCAATGGCGCTCATGCAAAACATGGGAAAGATCAAAGAAATGGGGACCAGAAAAGAACAGTAATTTGATAGAGAATATTGATGTTACATATTCTTGTCATATACTTCCTTCCTACATCTTATTGTGTCTTTTAGCAATAGTATTATTCACATTAATCATGTTTTTTTTTTCTCCTTCATCCTTTTTTGTTCAGTGTGGATGCAGATCCAACCATGCTACCTTTTTTTCTTTTTTTGATGAAACGAGAGATGATTTATTAATAAAAAGGCAAGAGCCAAAGCATACACCTACAAACAAACAACCTCTGTTAAAAGTGGCCCAAGGAATAGGTTCCTGGGCAAAAAAAACAAAAGAACATAAATGAAAACCACAGCATAAGCGTGTAAGAAATTGTTACTTGCTCTTCAAATTAATTTTTATATAAAAATATTTAAAAATAATTTATTTATTATTTTTTAAAATTTATTTTTATATCAATATATTAAAATAATTTAAAAACACAAAAAAACTAATTTAAAGTAAAAAAAAAAACAAATTCAAATTTTTTACTTTAAGAATTCTAAAATTCTAGATATTCCTTGGAAAGCGTGACCGTAATCATAACAAAATGACAGCAGTGCGTGTTTTTTCTCTTAAGAAAAAAAAATAGCACCTTCCAAAAAGAAGTTATGAAAAACTAACACTCTTAAAAAAAACTTCAAAAAAAATAGGACATTGGAAGGTAATAATACAACCAAAAAACTTTAAATATTTTTAAATATATTGTTTTTTTTAAATGACCTGCTTCATTTTATTTTTAATAATAATTCATTTAATTTTAATAACTTATTAGGCTACTTAATAAGGATAATAATTATCCATTAAAATATTAGTTGTAATCCATTTAAAATTTAACAGGACTCATAAATAGGTTAATTGTAATCCATTTAACTCTCAATATGATTAATTAATAATTATAGATAAAATTTTGGGAAAATATACATATATATAATTATTTTATCTATTTTTTATTTTCAATATTTATATATTTTTCTAATCTGGTATATTAGAATTTCTTTTCAAGAATTTTTAGCTATCAAAACACTTGATTTAACAACGTCATTTTGATTAATAATTGTAAAAAAAAAAGCTCTAGCAGTACCCAGAAATTACAGTGCAAGTGCAAGAGCCAGCTACACGATCATCAAGTGGCAACACCAGACTTGGCCATTGAAACACCGCACAGATTTGACCGAAGGATTATCAATTACAAATCGAAAACGCCAACAATTTATATTTCAAAGCCAATAGTGTGCAAGTAACTAGTTCCATACCAAATACCAATACTATGCCATGATAATCATCATCTTCTAGTTGACCCTTTTTTTAGCATGTTCCCTCAATTCCAATAGTGCAAGTAACTAATCACTCGTGTACTGTTCAACTAATTTATAATCCTTCTTTTCAATTTCTAATAAACTGTTTGGAAGTATTTATAAATGAATATATTTGAACCGTTTATTAAATAAACATGCTCTGTTTTTAAATAATATTACATAAATTTTGATAATTATAATCAATTTAATTTGTTTAATTTCTTAGCCATATACAACAATTTTTAACTGGACTTAAGCAAATATTAGAGATATAAATTGAATTATCTTTCAAAATCTAAATATACATAACTCTTAAGAATAAATAATCACTACAAAAACTGAACTTTAACATTATATATTATTAACCTTTTTTTTTATTATACATCACTATTTTCAATTATATGTGACATCATGAGTTTAAATGAACAATACATAAATGAATAAAAAAGAACTTATACAATACTTATTTAATAAATATTTCCTTTATTATAAGTGTTTGTCCAGGAGAGTAAAAACATAAAATAAAAAATGAACTGAGGATTCAGCTCAATAATTTTATGATTTCTGATGTAATTCATTTTTTTTTAATTTTAATACTTTATATTTTTATTGGCTTGTTTCAAGTCTTTTTAGAATTTTAATAGTTAAAATAAAGTACCCCTACGATAATATATAGTTTAAGAATGATTTAATTAAATTGCTTATTTTGTATTATTTTGAATTTTATTTGGTGTATAAATAAGAAAATGGTGGAAATCAAGACAAAAACTACTCTTTCTTTCTACGGTTCTGAGAGTCTCTTCAGATTTACCTTAGCTACTGCCTTTGATGGTAGCGTTTTTCCTTCTTTTTTCAATAATCCCATGTTGAGGCTTCATGCTTTTAGAATTGATGTTTTTTTTTTTTTGTAATATCTAATTTATTTGGTTTTCTTACTCTTTACCTCTTTTTTAAAAGTTTATATATATTTTTTTTACTCTTGTGAATTTTTAAATGGAGGTTTATTCCATAGATGTGGATAGATTGAAGATGCACTACCAGAAAAATTCTCAAATACAAATAAAAATACCAACAGAAAAAATATCATTAGTGAATTATGGTAACATTTACCGATGGAACATAACATTGTTGTTTCCATCGATACTCATTGGCAGAAATTTACCATCGGTGAATATCGTATAGGTGAAAATCAAGGAATGAATAAAAGCTAGGCAGATATTCCTTTGTTATTTTCGCTCATATATGTAGTTTTTTTGTGTTTACTTGTTTTATAGGTTTTTTCTATAGAAATTTGTTGTATAAATACATGATTTGTACATGTTAGATTTTGTTTGAGATTTTAAAAAATTATATTTGTTTATCATTTGATGAAATTGAGTTTGATTTTGTAATTTAAGTATTTTATAATTAAATAAATAATGAGTTATTTCAAATGTACGTTTCATATTTTATTAATTTTATTGTTAAGTTGAAAATTTAGGTGAATTTAGAGGAATTTAGGTTTTTTTTTTTGGAGAAAATTGATAATCATTAAATGGTACTATTAAAATAGATTGAATAATTTTGAATTCAATCAATAATAGCTAATTAACTGGGTAATGATAATTTGTTTAGTTCACATTAATATTTAATACATGTTGTCATCAATATTCTATATAAGTTTCATATAAGTAATGGATGGATGATCGTTCTTATATGTATCAAGTTTCATCCGAAAGGTTATGCATGATGATTATTGTAATGGGATTGAGGGTTTTATTAATTACGCATTATCTAATCTGAAAAATATTAGTGGAAGCAGTATTAGATGTCCATGTAAGAGGTGTAAAAATAAAAAGTTTCTCAATCCATATATTGTTATAATGCATCTTCTACAAAAATGGTTCATGAGAAAATACTTGTGTTGATTTGCTTACGAAGAACCCTATTTTCCTTATGAAACCATGGTAGAAAGGATGACTAGGTAAACTTTTAGTTCTAGCAACGTGCAATGAGTTGTAAATGATAATAGTAATCATTATAGGAGTATGATTACAAATGCAATGAAGATGAATCAATGTTATGCAGGTGAATGCTCAATTTCAGATGAAGAACCAAATGCAGACGCAACTAGGTTTTTTGAACTTTTAAAAGATTTTAATGAATCATTATAGGGTAGGTGCACAAATCATAATAAATTATTAGTTATTGCACAAGTATTCGCCATCAAGTCAAATCATGGGCTGAGTGAGGTCGATTAAAACAGAATTGTCGGATGGGCAAAAAGCACTTTATCCGAAGGGAATGGGTTGAAAAGAACTTCTATATTGCTAAATCCATGATGAAACCTCTTGACCTAGGATACCAGAAAATCGACGTGTCTGAACTTTCACATATTGTACTACAATGAAAATACAGATTTGATCGAGTGTAAAACCTGTGGACATGCTCGGTATAAACTCAGAACTGGCAGGGGAAGGACTCTTGTCGCACATAAAAAACTAAGATACTTCTCAATTACTTCTAGATTGCAAAGGTTATTCATGTCTCCAAAGACTGATGATCACATGACACGACATCATTCATATAATGTGATGGATAGAGTCATGGTGAAACTTTTTGACATCGAAGTCTGGAAACAGTTTAATAGGATGTGTCCTTAATTTTTAATGGAACCACAAAACATAGGTGTAGGGTTATATACAAATGGATTCAATCCATTTAATACTCACGGTTTACAACTTGTCACCGAAGATATGTATAAAATCGGAGTTCATGTTCTTATCTATGGGCATTCTTGGTCCTAATAGTCCAAGTAAAAATATAGATGTTTATCTTTAACCGTTGATTAATAAGTTGAATCAATTATGGTCATTCAGGACTTTAACATATGATGTCTCATGAAAACAAAATTTTCATATGAAAGCAGCTTTGATGTGGACTATCAATGATTTTCATGTGTATTTTCTGGTTGGAGCATGCATGGAAATTATTAGCATGCCCATAGTGTATAAAAAATAACAAGATCTTTACCTTGACAAATAGTAGCAAAACAACTTTCTTTCTTTTTTCATCGTAGGTTTTTTCCAACCGATCATAAGTATAGAAAGAACATATATGACTTCTTTGTAGGTAAAGTTGAAAGGGATGTTGCACTGTTGATATTTTATCAGGTGAAAAATTGTATGACGTTGTCTCGCAGTACGAGGACATTATGTTTGATTTTCAATCTAGCAAGTAAAAATTTCCTAATTTTTATGTGACCCATAATGAGGTAAAACAAAGTATTTTTTTGGGATAAGAAAGACTAATCTCCTCTACCATAATCTAGATGTCATGCATATAAAAAAGAACATGTTTGAAAATATTTTTAATATGATGATAGACATGAAAGAGAAAACTAAATACAACATGAAGGTTAGGATGAATATACCTGTATTTTGCTACCGTGAGAATATAAAGTTGGTTTATAATAAGTTACATGTCACAAAATTCAAAGTCAGTTTCACCTTGGATAATAATGCATAGTTTGTTGCATTACCTCCTCCCATTTTCTTTAATCAAAGGCTTATCACATTTTTACTTGTCAATCCATTTTGATTGTGCTGTTTGTTAACTTAATTTTTTTTCTCAGAGGATTAAGCTCTTAAGAATGTATATAGGTTTTAGCTTAATTATGTTGTTTTAATTCGTCTCAAAATATTGAGAAGTTGGCTGCATTTCAGAATAGCAAACGTAAATAGCAAGGTTAACCTAAACACCTAAAGGTTACCATATCAGGCCTAACAACAAGGCCTTTCCAGGCTTAAGGTTCGCACTAAATTTAATTTAATTTTTTATTATTATTCTGAAAGGTAGAAGATTCCATCTTGAAATTAGTCGAAACAAAAGTATAAACGCCGAGGACCAAGCCCAGTCAATACTTAGATAGTCGGACCAATTAAGGACGTTATGTTTTTCTAGCCTCTGAGGCCATGACCTAGCATAGGCGGGTGGATGCTGGAGTTGGGTTGGTTGTCTGGTGCTTTTTGAGAGTTCTATTTGGCCTTGAATTTTAGAATGGAGGTAGCAATCATAATTCTTAATGCTCAAGTCTTACTTCACTGAGCTAAAAATAAAAAAATTATCAAATATATAAATGTTAGGCTTCTTTGGTTTGTGTAGATCTGTATTCCTACTTTTGGTTTTATTTGTCTGAATTGCTAACCTACTTTAGTTTCAGATTAATACTTTTTCAAAAGTGAATTCTATATATTTTTATATATATACTTTTTCAAAAGTGAATTCTATTGTTTAGGAGTGTGGCCGAAACTCCAGTTTGTTAAAATTTATTTTTTTATATTGTTGAATTGTTTTAATGTATTAGTGTTAAAAATAAATTTTAAAAAATAAAGAAATAAATATATTATTTTGATGTATTTCTAAGAAAAAATACTTTAAAAAACATCCGCAACTATACTCCCAAACACCCCGTTACTACTAATTTCTCAAAAAAAATGTCTTAAAAGGAATCAAATTTATATATTCAGAAAAAAAAATTTGGTTATGGGATAGGCGTGAGCTCCACGCCCAGAATTTGGTAACCAAATGGGTGAAACTTCGGCGTTTGGAGCTGAAAAGGTGTACGCCTCAAAATACCAACTGCAACATGAATGCCAAATGAATGGACACTAACTAATTCCAGTAATTACAATTTAAAACACATAATTGATATTGTCTTAATAGCTTAAAGAAATTAAATACGATGTGCTCTAATTAATTAGACATACCTTTCTTGCCCTAATTCTTGTTAAGCTTCGCTCCAATTGATTCTCCAACTGTTGTAGATCATCAATGGAACATGGTTCCAACCCATCTCCTAAGAGCTTTCTGCAAATTATCTTAATTTTTAGTTGTTCATTCCAGCACATGGATTGAAGAATTTAGGGTCAATAAGTTTCAAAATGAGCCTCCAACCTCTTAGAGACTTCAAGAAGCTCTATCTTTTTGGCCAACGTAAATGCATCTTCCTTCATAGGCTGCATGCAAAATTAACAACTACGTTTGAAAAACACAACCCATTAGAAAAGAAAAGGATGGAATTGCATTTCTTTTTCCTCTGAAATATCCTATATGCTAATTAATATCATTTTATACTATTGAATATACAGAAAATGATATGCTTTCACATTGAAGCCTTTGGTATGGCCAAAGTTTGCCTTATGATCATCAAACACAGTAAAATTCTTTTTCCCTGTGCCAGCATATCTCAGGAAAGAAGGGTGATGGTGTGCTCTTCATATAGAAAATTCATGTTACGCGCGTTACAGCAATGTCTTGGTAGCTATATTAACCTTAACGTACGTCTTGGCTTTAATTTGATTCCTCAGTTCACACAGTTTGAGTAAATGGGAAAGAGTTCATATTACATGTTCTTTTTCAATTAATTTTGTACGAGAGCTAATTGGTTTATACCTGCATATTGTCTTTAACCATTTTGCTGCTGGTTCCAACATCCTTGGCTCTCTTCTGATAGCTTTCTATCGTCCTATTCATACTGGAAAGATCCATAGCAGAACAAGAAGAAAATAAGGGAGCAGATGGAAAATATTTGAACATAGTTCAACAAATATCCGCAAATCATCACTACGAAGAAAACAGGATCATACACTGGATTCACTTCTAAAAGGAGGTCTCAGGTTATCAAATACCTTTTAATATATGACTATTGATTCAACAGAAAGACACACAAGTCATCACGAAGTTTAGCCGCCTATTTTGAACATTTGAAATAGGGGGATGAGAACATGGTTGTTATCATCCCGAAGAGAACGTTAAAACTAATTCAGGATTCCGACCGAAAAGTCACATATTCAAGTTTAGGGATTGAGAAAGTTGTACTCGTTATTCAGGATTCCGACCGAAAAGTCACATATTCATGATTTATGAGGTGAAGATCTCTCATTGACATATATTCAATGTCAAATAAGAGTAAACCATTAATTTATGTGGTGAAGATCTCTCATGCACGTGCATTCAATGGATGAAAACATGGTGCATTAGCATAATCATAAATAAGTTCTTAATGATGATAAAATTAAAATATATATAGCAAGCTTAAACTCATGGAAAATGAATCAGATTCAACATGAGGATCTCGAATATATAGTGAACATAATTTCATTAATACATGGATGAAAAAACAATTAATATATAGATGTAGTAGAAAGTGTTAGGCGAGGTTCAACAAAATGACTCGAGTTACTTTTAATTCCAGCACTCCCTTTCAAGTGTTAAACTAGTGAAAGTTGCAGCACATCCATACCACGAAACTTTTTTTTTAGATTTTTATATATTCAACCTAAAATCTCAATGATGCAGAATAAGATGTTATATGAATTTATTTTTAATTTTATGAATATTCATAACTAGATCATTATTTAAGAGGTTTTATGTTATTTATTTTTCCTTTTATCTTTGTAATTGATTTTCTTATATTTTTTAATAAACTTTTGATGTATGATATAATTAAAAGAGAGAGAGAGAGAGACCTATATATATATATATATTTCCTATTTCAAATAGGAAATATATAAACGTCTTTATTTCCTATTTTAAGGTCTCTCTCTCTCTTTTAACTATATCATACTTATGCATTGTTTTTTAAGTTAGTTTTATGGTTGAATTAAAGAGTAAAGAGTTAATAACCTTCCTTAGGGTACCAATGTGGAGGGGTGCGTCTTTAAAATTATTTAAAAACGAGGATTTAAGTTCAATTGATATGGAGGAGGGTCTTAAAATCATTTGGAAAGAGAATTTAGTCTCAATTGACATAGAAGCTAGTTCTATGATATTTTAATTAATAGATCTAATTTCTTTGTGGATTCACAAATATTGTCCTAGTAGATTCTAAGTCTTATTTTCTATATTTTCCTTCAATTTCCTACTCTATCCTACATACTTCACTTAATCTTTAATTGCACCTCAAAGAATGGTATTTATTATATTCTCCAGCATCCACTAAGAACAATATAAATTATTTGAGTTCTACCTAATATCATACAGTAAATTGGTGGCAAAGTACTGCATATTGTAATGAAACCATTTTTCTTCCCTTTATATCCTAGTTAATAAAGCATGAACTTATGGAAGAAAAGCATAAAAGAATTGGTTATTCTGAGACCTGGATCACCATACAACTTGTGTTAAAGGGACAGGATATGATTAGGATTTGGTTGAAGGCTTGGGATTTGTTTGGCTTTGTTGTTGGCTGCCATGGAGTAAGTAAATAGTAAATCATCATATATGGGACAGAAGTAATCGCAGATGTTTTTCCCTTTTTTATTTTATTTTTATTTTTTTGCAATCAAAAGACATTGTAAGAACAGGATAATAATAAAAAATAAAAAATAAAACACTTTGGAAGAAAGGTTGAGAAAAAAAAAAAGGGTAATTAGCGCGCGCAGTTATCTCCAATAGCCATATATCTTGATATTGGATATGAGTTCTTATTTCAGCATATACCCAACCCAAAGGCAGAAACAAAACAAAGCTACATTTGCTTCTTAATTACGCTAGCACCTGACCCAGCAAAGCAGGAGAGACCTTGAATTAGCTTGCAGCAACTATTTCATGCAAGACTGATAAACAGATGGCATATCCACATGATTCCTAGAAAGTTTCTCTTTTGCACAAGCGAAACCAGCAACATTGAAAACCATAGTCTATATTTTAATCAAGTAAAGATATGATACCTAGAGAAATGAGTGTTCACTAGGCTTGACCCAGGTTATTGGGAAGTCTCGTTTGAGTTGATAAATATTTACCCTTTCATTATTTTAATAGGTCTGGCTACATATGCATGTGGTCACTAATCAAACATTTACACATAAGTACTAAACTAACATCAAGAGCAAGAAAACTTTTACCAATATATTGTGATCACAGTGCTTACCTAGGAGAAAGCAATACGTTTCTTTTCAGAAGCAATGCAAAATAAATACATGGCAGGGCAGGAAATCGTGTAAGGTAAAGAATACAAAGTACACCTCTATCTAAGAGCCCTCAAGCTCCCCCATCCCCCACCTTCCAACAGTCAGCTAGATTCCAAGTTTGTTTTTTATCTTATATATATATAAGATAAAATATTTCCCTTTTACCTGGTTAAAGATGAAATTCCAATTTTTTTAGATGGTCTTGGGCATGATATTTATAAATTTATTGTCAGTCTTTATCAGTCATTGACACCTTTAAAGGTCTCCTGTAGCTCAGCTAGAGTACTTAGACTTCTACGAAACAAATCATCTATATGATCTCCATCAATTCTATCATGAAAAAGAAAATATGCTACTGTTCAATGCTAACTGTCACTGACATGATAGGGTACGTAAACTGTTTGTAGTTCTTGATGAAGCAGGAATAGCTTAAGAAGATGTTTAATTTAGAAGTATATATAGCAGAAAATCAAGGAAGAACTCCTAATCATTGTTTCCTTCCAGGTGAATTTGGAAAAGAAGGAATCGATAGATCCAACACATGAATCCTAATGGACAATTCTATTTGTTAAGATCTATCTCTAACCTGTCTTCAAACACAGATTGACATTGATGGACCCAAGAGGTAATAATATATAAAAGCTCAGCACATAAAATATTTACGAAGCAGAAACCAGAAAGATAATGACAAATCAACATTAAACCCAAAAGAATAAAAACACCAGGTTAGATTTTTGATGATCTAAAGAAAAGAATAGGTGAGATCAGGCCCTTTAATTTTGACAGGTAATAAAGCCTGAGAGCTCGTACTCTTATAGTAGTACTTGCTTTGCTTCCTATCTAACATGCTGGTGGACCTTATAAAGATTTAGAATCAAATCTCAATCAATTTTTTCATCAGACAAGTTTATAACTGAGATCAAATTCTTGAGATGGATAATTCAATGCATCATCACATGCTTAAGAAACCGTGAGATAATAATTAGAAAACATATGGTAGTACAAGTATATATGTTCGTGTAAGAAATAAAATAAAAATTAAGCATACTGTACCTAGAGCTGGAAAACTCATAGAGTTTCCCTCTAGTGGAGAAAACAATAAGTGCAACTTCAGCATCACAAAGAACTGATAGCTCAAAGGCCTTTTTAAGCAGTCCATTTCTTCTCTTTGAAAAGGTCACTTGCCTGCTCGTTGCATTCTCTATTCTCTTCATCTGAGTCTTTCCTCTCACCATTTTTATGTTACACCTAAAAGAAGAAATAAATCAAAAAAAGAGAAGGAAATAAATGAAAATGGAGAGACCCAGAAATCAAAATGGCAGATTTGGTGTATCTGTGAAGTGAAACTGACTGATTGATACACTCCAACATGAAAGATTGCAAACAACCAGGAAAGACCCACTTAATGTTTCCAAAAGTAGAAAGGGGATAACCAAATCCGAACAATTAGGAAATGCCTGACAACTAACCTTTATGTGCAGCAGTTAAGAAGAAGAAAAACAAGGAAGATATTGGCTAGTGAAGTTTCAAATCTCAAGAGACCCAGTACAGAGAATTGAAAGATCACAAAAACCCTAGAGAGAATACCATCATCAGAGGAAAGATTAGCTGAAAGATTGATGAGTGACTACCCTAGTTTGTTCTAGCAACATAACCCTAGTGGGTATATAAATCAATAAAAAACAATAAAGAAAGAGCAACATCAAGAACCTGATCTCTTTCTTCTTTTGGTAATTTGAGGAAAAAAACAGACACCTCCCAAAAAAAGAAAAACAGGGAATAATAATGCATTTAAACGCAAAAAATAACAACATGTGATTCCCATTATTACCACCACTCTGTTAAGCAACAAAGTTAGATGCACCAAGAATTTGATACCATGCTGTCATGTGGTGACACCTGGCATAAAGTATGACTGACAACTTCCCATTCCCGGTATCCAATGAAGGGGCAACCTCCCCATGTGAATTGCGAGACAGTGAGCATTCCTGTCGGTTGCCAGTTTCTCTCAGACAAGTTCTTAAACGCCTCCAAAGCTGGGTAGCATGTAAAACTTGGGCACCTAATGGGACACCATACCCTCGGTCCGTACAAGGCGAGAGACACGTCAAGTGTTGTTCCGTACAATGACATAAATGCTCAGCCAATCGATTTACCCCAGCACAGCTTGTCACGTGGGTAAGCCCCCCCTTTTTTTTTTTGTTTTTTTCCAGGTGGTGGGTTACTGTGGGGTTTTGTGCACCACAGAGTGTTTCTGTGTTTCCCTTTTTCTTCCTCTGGGTCTTGTGGGGACCCTTGATATGTCGCTGGGCCTTGACGGGAGGCGGCCTGAGTCGATGAAGGGCAAGTGTGTTTATCATGGATGATTGTGATCTTGGTGATCATCATCACAAGATCAATGATGATCTAAGAGCATATTCAAGGCTAATGAAGTGTTAGTGTGCTAACCTATCCTATAATTGCTTGGGAGAAAAATAACCATCCCTATAATGCATGGTTTAGCCTTTTCCTAACTAGGTCCATCTTTATTAAAGTTATGGAAGGAAGAATGGATGGATAATATCCTCGCACTATTCTCTACCCTTTTGTTTTCTGTTTGATTCATTGGCTTATTTGGGTTGCAACCGCCCCCGTTTCTTGCATGAATTCCCGTTTTGTGGGTTTTCTTGTATATTATTTGCCCTTGCTATCGTGTGTTAGCGACGATCACTCATTATTTAACAGCAATTAATTAGCTTATCTAATCATGGTTGTCATTAGCAAAAGTTGATTAGATAGTGTCCATCACCACCTATTAATTCTCTGCTTTTTGGGCTCCTATTATGCTCTACAACCCTCCTTCCCTTAAAATCCCTCTCTTTCGCTTAAGAAAGGGGGGCTTGTGGTGTTTTTTTACTTCTCACTTCATCTTTGTGACTACTTTATTTCAAGATGCATTGAACATCCCTTCAAATATATGTAAATATAAAAGGCGTCTTAGTTAATTTCTTGTTGAATGTATATATATAGTTGATCTGTCTGTTTACGTGTTTTTGTAATAAATAATCATATTTTAAAATTAGTTAAAATACACCAAGAATCTTAATTTGTACGTAATAGCAAAAGTGACGACTTAATATAAGAAAAAAAAAAACTGTAAGAATTTAACAAAATTATAGCAATTCATGACATGTGGTTAATGTTAAACTAGTTCAAAACCAAAACAATTGTTTTCATTAATGTTGTTTGCGTAAAATGTCCTTTTACGGGCATCAAATTTTTCTATATGAAGAGTCAGAAACGGCGCCCATGCACGCAGACCTTTTATGCTTGACGGATTCTTTACAAGTATGGATTTTTAACCACGGTTGGCAGTTGGCACTCTACCAGAAAATCGGACAGAGCCGTCGGAATATTTCGTTGACATTTAGAGGGTATTATAAATTATTTTATTGATATTTTAATTTTTAATTTTTGTTTGTTATAATCTCAAAGTTAATAATTATTCAAAATAAACTCACAATCACAATAAAAAAAATTCTTTCAAAAATTGAATAACCAACAAAGATTCTTTAGACATCTAATAAATCTAATATAATTTTACAGTTGTTCCTACGACAAGTATCCAATCAAACTTCATGTTGAAATTTGCTTGAAATTGAAATAATAAATACAATTCAAAAATTAAAATATATTATCAAACATAAATTCAATTATTTATTAAAAATAAATCATAATTAACATACTCAAACCAGCTAATAACTTAATAACTCATCATTTCTTTAATTTCAAGGTAACTCAATTCTTCTAATTTAAAAAAATATAACTCATAACCCAATAATTATCAAACACTTTATAAGTAGAAAGATACTTACCTCCTAATTGTTATCAATTTCATACAAAATGAATTTTATCTAAATTTTCAACATAAAATAATTGATACCCAACTAAGTACCCATTATTTACTAGATTTAAGAATAAATAAGTTCAATTAATACCCTAATTGTTATCAATTAAACATTAATTTATTTTTTCATGAATTTTCAACAAGACCCATAATTGACTAAAATTAAATGGGACCCAACTAATTATCTATTATTTCTTTAATTAAAGCTTATTCAACCTAAATTAATACCTTTAATTATCATCAATTGTACACAATCAATTTTCTTCAAATTTCTAACTTAACCATAAAATTGACATAAAATAATTGGTATGCATTAAATTACCCACACTAATAAAAAATTAGAGAATGTTGATGGAATATTCCATAAGCATTTGCAGAAAATCCCATTGGTATAACAAATTATCTATGGAATTGTCAATGGACTACCATCATAAAAAAAATAACTAGTGAACTTTTTTAATTCATCAGCAATTCTATCAGCAATTTCTAATACCTACAAAATCATCAATGAAATATTTCATCAACAATATAAATTATTAATGAAATTGCCAATGGAATAAAAAATTATAAAAATTAGAATTGCTGATAAAATTAATATTCTTTCTATTCGCAGATCTCGTCGGCAATGTTCAATTTTATTTTTTCTTAAAATGATTTTGAAGAAATTGGCTCGCATAATTTCTTGATATGCTACTGCTAATGGATCTGTATTCACTTTGATGGAAAACTCCTAAAACACATCAAACCCAGTTTCCAGTATATTCAACTGCTATATATTCCAATCCTCGAGCATAGAGAGGGATAGCTAAAGATGTTTAATAAACCTGTTTTAAAAAGACAATTTCTCAAAAACTTGATTCCAAAAGTAAAACATATAAAAACTAATATTTTTCCACATTCTATTTAAAAATAATATAATGTCAATTTACTAATTTTTATTTTCCACTATTACCGAGAAACATAACCTTTTTTTTTTTCCCAGAAGCTTTCCAAAAGGAAATCCCAATTCTGTTCTCTAATAGAATTGCGCTTCCAGAGTACTTTAAAATTGAAATAGAAGGTCATAAATTCAATGTAGAGCACCTGATTGAAAGCTTCACCAGGTTTGCAATCAACAACGATGTCCATAAGAGCAACAAAAAAGTATTGACGACTTGGTCCATAAATCACTAGCCTTAAATCAATAATTGATCCAGAAAGCTCACGAATTTTATAAAATTATGCATATTGCAAAAAGCAGCTGCTCATAGCTCACAAGTTTAACATCCGAATTAGCATAGATGTGTATAAATTGAACACAAATAGTATGGGATTTAACTTGCATATATGTGCATGAATGGTAACTTATTTAATCCAAGAATTATAATTATTATCAATTAAACATTGATTTAATTTTCTCTAAATTTTCAATAAAACACTAAATTGACTAAAATTAATTGAGTCCCAACTAATTATCCATCATTTCTTCAATTCAAACTTATTCAACTTAAATTAAAACTTTTAATTATTATCAATTCCTCATAAATTTAATTTTTCTTAAATTTTCAACTTAACCATAAAATTGACAAAAAAAAAATATTTAATACCCATTAAATTACTCATTATATTTCTTCAATTCTAATTAACATACTCAGTCTCATCAAATTACAAATTAAATTCATTTTACTTAAATCTCAAACAAGCTTTAAAATACAAATTTTACTCAATTATATAATATGTAAAACACTTAAATATATAAGAAATATACAAAAACTACAAGTAAATTTCAATAGTTTAACTTAAGATATAAATAGGTTACTAAATCAGTTTGTTTACTTGAAAAATTAAAGTTTGACAAGACAACGAACCATTGGAGGGAAGCTTAAGCCTTGTAAAAGGTGTTGCACTGGTAGGTTGTGGTGACTTGGATTTGTGGAGGTTTGAAAGAGAGAAAGAGAGATGGTGGAGAACTTTTTTTATTGAAAATTGAAAGAAAGAAAGAAATATTTGCTAAGGTTGTGTTTAAAAGAGTTGTCATGTTTAATTTTCTCTGAAAAACACTGACAAAACTTTCATTGATATTTTTGTTGGTGATTTGACACACCAAAAATGCTGACATAATTTTTTTTTTAACTTTCATAACTGTTTCCATCATACGTTATTGATGAAAATTCTTCATCAGTAAACTGTAATGAAATATTTTTTTATCAATGTTTTTGTTGATTTTTCTTGATTTTCTAGTAGTACCATAATTTTTTTAATTCTAACACATCTAACTTACTGTGCATCATTTCACAAAGCACTATTTATTTTAATAGTGTTTTTTTTTTAATCTATGGTTTTTTTCAAAAAAAAACACTAAAATATATGATCTTTTTGCAATACAGAGCATAATGTTTTTTAATCTACCTTACAAAGCATCATTCATTTCAATAATGTTTTTTTTAATCTATGATTTTTTTCAGTTTAAATTTTATCCTTTAATATTTGATTGTTTTCATAATTTATTTTGATTTGTTTTTTAATGAGTTATTCCAGTTTCATAACCCGAGTCACTTCATAATTCAATGCTTCATAATTTACTTTGCTTTGTTTTATCTTATGTTATATCGGTCTCATGACCTGAGTCGCGAGTTTGGCTATTAACTCATGTTGACTCGGGTTATTTTTTTAGTTTTTTTTTTAAAATTAAATCTTTTTTCTTTAATTTTATCTTTCAACATTGGATTAATTCTGAATTATACTTCATAATTTATTTTTATTTGTTTTATATGAGGTTATCTCAAAACTATGATCTAGATAACAGTTTGGTAGTTCAACCCGAGTTGACTTGGGTAATTTTTTCAGTTTATTTCTATGAGATTATCTCTCGATCTCATAATCCAAGTCACAAGTTTAGCAAGTTAGCCTGGGATATCTCGGGTCATTTTTTTTCCTTTTCTTAATTGATTTTTTTTTCAATTTTATTATTCAATATCGGGTTGATTGAAAATTGAGTTTTATAATTTATTTTGATTTTTTCTATGGGGTTATCTCAGTTTCATGATCGGGATTACGGGCTTTTCAGATAACCAAGGTTGACTTGGGTTATTTTTTTAATTAATTTTATTTTTCAATCTCACCTTTAACATTCTATTTCATTAGGAATTAGATTTCATAATTTGTTTTGATTTGTTTTTCGTTTGGGTTATCGTGGTCTTATGATTAGGGTTGTGGATTTGGCAAGTTAACTCAGGTTGATCCGGGTCAATCCAATATGTTATCGTCTTAATATTAAAAAAAATAACATCTTGATTTTTTTTATAAAATCAAACTACAATTTTACTAATTGGCTGAGTTGTCTTTAAACTCACTAAGTTGATCGGGTATACTAGATTAATCCCCTACGTGGTTTAATTAATTTAGTGTTTGTTAGAAGAAAAAAATTAGCAATACCTGGATGGATATATATATATATATATATATATATATATATATATATAAACATGCTCATTGAATGGTTTGAAAGGAATAAGTTTGATAGAATTAACCGATCTCTTTACTATTCACAATTCCTATCTAAATATGTTAGAGATCCTTGCTAAAAAGAGTGGTCTTCAAGGGTAATTAAGAGGTAGAAGTGTAGATAGAATCACAGATGTCCATCCTGCTGTTGGTGAGCTATATTTCGAACCTGTTTGGCAACGTGGTAGTGTCCATGTTTCCTGTGATTTCATGCAACAAGTTGTTTGGTTAATTAACAAACTCGTGTTACTGTTCATGGATCTCACAGTCTGCTACGTTTGAAACGCAAGAAAAAAAGAAGCAGCTCCTAGCTGCTTCCTGCGCGGCCAAAATCCTGATCCGTGCTCTATTGTTTAGTGAACAGTAGAGCATGCCTCCACTGTTCACTGAATAGTTATTTTTTCTGATAAAACCATTACAGTTAATTGATTTTTCACTCGCACTGTTCACGTGAACGTGAACAACAATTTTTTTTTTGTTTTTTTTTAAATTAGTTCAAGGTGAATTAAATTTACTCGTACTGTAATCTTAAATTTATTCTTGATAATATTTTATCTAATTTTGTAGTTCTTGTCGGATGAATTTTGTACGTAATGGAATTGTAGATAGTTTTTTATTAAAGTAATTTTTTTATATAAAGTGTGATTTATTTCATGATGTAATAGCAATAGTTAAATTCACAATATTTAAATTAAAAACCATCAATATTAATATATATATTTTTAATTATTTTATAACCTCAATTTCAAAAGCATTATTAACCAAATACATTAAAACTATTTTTTTTCAACCTCAATTTCAACCACAGTTTTAACCAAACACCTATTTTTTCAAATCAACCTCAGCTAAAAATACTTTTTATAAAATAATTTTTTTCAAACCATAACCATAATAGTTAACGTAATACCAAACACACTCTCATGAGACTCCTCAACCATGTAAGAGATCAACAAGTTTTGATAATCTTAAATTAGTTTTTGAAATTGTTTACCGAACATTTTAATTGGCTTGCCAGGCATTAGGCCTTCTAGGCAATGACAAAGAATGGATAAAAGCATTTGACGATGTTGTTGCAACAACTACATCTCCACAATTAAGAGAACTTTTTGTTAGTTAGTATTATCCTCTAATTGTACAAAGTTGCTGGTCCTAAATATCGTCTTTCAAAATTTACTCAGAGGCAGATGCATAATGATATAACGGCAGACTTGAAAGCATCCTTTTCTATGCCAAACTTGCATTAATTATCTTATTCTAAGCTTCAGAATTATGCTCTATATTAGCTGGAATAACATTTTAATTATTCTTCAAAGTGAACACGTACGGCTAACCGATGCCTGATATTGATAGGCTTATGGTGGAGTTCGAAAACAAGCTCTTGGAGGAAGAGTGTAATTATGGCATTCTCGATCAAATAACGCAACTTTCATCTTCAAAAACAAGTTTATGGTTGTGTTATCGATGTGGTCCTTCAAAAAAAATTGTCATTTTCTCGTTCATGGGCATGATGGAAAAATAAATAAATTATAGCATACAATCAAAAATAAAATTCATTATGAAGGGCTGGTTTTTGCCTCGTCAAGAATCACATCTCTGTTGCTGCCAAGAGGCTAAACTGCCCATTCAAAATTTAAGATTCCTTTGGAAGTCGATCAAGACTCTACACGTGAGATTAAAAAATAAAAATACTCATCCTTCAAGGCTTCTTGAAATGGAAGCACTTCTAGCATGAGATGAAGCCCCTATGAACAACAGATGTTGCTTCGAGGCATTTGTTTGAACATTGAGAGATGTCATAAGCAATACAAAGCATAACCAACAAGATAGTTCTTTTGGCGAGAGAACTGTTTTGCTCGGCGGTGATTTCTGATAATTAGTATTAATCACCTATTGTTCCAGGTGGAAAAAGAGAAGACATCGTTCGAGCCTCTCAATTCTCTGTCTTTATATTGAAAGAAATTATAAGACTTTCAAACACAAATTCAAGCGCTGAACAAAAAAAAGTCACTGCAGGCCTCTGCAACATGGATTCTTCGTGTTGGTGACGGAGAAATATGTTATATCCTAAAGAATTTATTCTGCCCACTACCAATGATCCGGTTTCATTATTGTTTTACCTGTTTATTGGATGTACCAACGACAACCTTGACACCAACTATGTTAGAGAGCTAGCCATTGTAACGCCAAAAGAAGAACATCTACATATAAATAGCTCATTACCTATAAATCATGTTTTCAATTGTGTCCATGATTTAAAAAAAAAGAAAGTCATGGCCATTCATTAAAAATAGTTGGTGTTTTCCTCCTAAGTTCTTACATGGCCAGCTATATGTTTCTGTTTCTATAGTCACATTCAAAGAAGGTCTCAAGGTTACTTGTGATAATGAAGGGAAAGGGTGCAAATTCACAGGAAAATAAAAAAACTACAGCAATGTTCTATCCATTTTGATTACAGGTTCATCACATCCTTGCATTGTAATCGTCTATATTTCTAACATTTTCATTTATACTTGTTCTGAAATAATGCATTATAATTATCCATATCTTGCTACACTTTTTGTTGACTATGCAATTCCTATACCAAATGAGTCTTCTTGCACTTACATTTGTTCATATTTTATTGGAAATTCCAATATCTCGTTTGAACTTTTTAAAACTTTTATTAAGATTCGAGCATATAAAAACATTACGGAGGAACACTCCATGCTTCACCTTGCCCCGACGTTTGGTTTGTTAGGAACAATGATCAAGCAACAAGCTTCAATTTATCTATTTGTTATTTCTCAAGTCATTTTCTATTTTCCACATCCTTTTACAATGTTTTTCTTTATTTTTTTCCCCCCTTCCTTCTTCTCGGGTCAGCGCAACCCAAGCATCTGCCAGACCTAGTCTTCTTTGCGTCCGTTTAACAAGGCAATCTCTGCAAGATCAGAAATCTTTACTCCTGCAAAAACAAGCTAGCACTGCAAAAACAGCTAGTCGATCAAGATTGTTTACCATTTCAGTAAACGCTTGCTTCCTGCAGTGTGTGCTATACTACTGTTTTTTTTTTTTATTTAAAATTATATTTTAGTATGTTTTAAAAATATATTTAATTTAAAAATATTAAAATAATATATTTTTTAAATAATTTTAATATATTGATATTAAGGCCCGTTTGTTTGCTGGAAAGTAGTTTTCTTTTGGAAAGTGAATTCCGGGAAAGTGAATTATTTTCTGATGTTTGGTAGTGTAATGGAAAATAAATTAGAAAATATTTTCCAGTGTTTGGCTATGTCATGAAAAATGAGTTGGAAAATAACTTATTAATATTTTATTTTTCTCAAGTTTATTAAAATAATGAGGAACAAACCTTATAAATTAAAAAGTTGAATGAGAATGAAATTGAAAAAAAATATAATTTTATAAATTATCTCAAATAAAATAAATAATAATCAAAATAATAGAGATCAAATCTAAAAAATAAAAAAATAAAAGATGAAGAAATTAAAATAATAATAATTAACATTTCATAAATTATTTCAAATAAAATAAGTAACAATCAAAAGAATGAGGATCAAATTTGATACATAAAAAATTTCAATAAAAAAATGATAAGGTAAAAGCAAATAATAACTATAAAAATAAGAACCAAAGTTAATATAAAAATTAAATTTTAAGAGATGAAATTGAAAAATAAATATTCAAAACAAAATATATATAACAATCAAAAGTTTGAGGACCAAATTTGATATAATCAGTAAATAATATGACATTTCTAAATTTTTCACAACTTCTGGAAAGTGTTTTCCGCCCAAATTTTTCAGGAAAACACTTTCCTGAAAACCAAGCCAAATTTTTCTTTGACTGAAAAGTGTTTTCTGTTAACCAACTTTTCTAATGTTTAATAAATGAAAGTTTAAAAATTAATTTTTTAAATTCTAAATTCTAAAAAAAAACATATTTAAAAAAAAGAAAAAAGAAAAAGTAAGGTTCGCATTATAAAGTGCGGGGCTGAATACAAATGCTGTTTTATGTTGAAAAGAAAAAATAAGGACAGTGCCAGGTAATATATGGATTTGACATGTCTCCTTACTTTATCAGTGTCGTACAGTAGCCTTCTCTGGTCACCAGGAAAAGGCCTCGTTGTGAAGACAACACTTGTTCATACAACGATCGATTTTCTTTTTATCTATATAGTAAACACGAAACGATTTTCTTTCACGAAGCTAGCTTATCAATTGGCAAAGGTAGGAGGGCCTTCGTCTTTTTTAGATTCAGGACTTTTTGTTTTTATATTTTTAAAAAATATAATTTTTTTATTTTTTATATTTTAAATTAATATTTCAGATTATTTTGATATACTAATATCAAAAATAATTTTTAATAAATAAAAAAATATTATTTTAATATATTTTTAAAAACAATTCAACTATGCCTCCAAATCTTCAGTACCATCAACTGCTTGGTCGCAGCATTTTAAAGCCATCTATTGCTTTTCTGTCATCGTCACCCCATTCCATTTAATGCTTAGGTACTCTTTATTTTTCAGCCATGTCAAGAAATTTTTTTAAAAATTAATTTTTTTATTTCATATTAATTTTTTTATGAGTTTTTGAATTATTTTGATATAATAATATAAAAATAATAAAAATATTATTTTTAAATAAAAAATATTCTAAAAAATAATCATTATCACAATATCAAATACTATTTTAGTCACTAGCTAATTTTTTTTTGTTTTTATGGTTAAATTTAGTTTTCAAACTGATTTTTTCTTAAAAATTTATTTAAATTAGTATTTTTTAAAAAATATTTTTTTGATGATTTTAATATATTGATATTAAAAATAAAAAATATATATTATTTTAATATATTTTTAATTTAAAAATTTTTTTATAAAGACATCTTATACTATATCATCAAACATAATAAAAAAATTATATCGGTCCATCTTAT
The DNA here is from genome assembly GCF_000002775.5 of Populus trichocarpa. Taxonomy (NCBI): domain Eukaryota; kingdom Viridiplantae; phylum Streptophyta; class Magnoliopsida; order Malpighiales; family Salicaceae; genus Populus; species Populus trichocarpa. Next base: position 9,088,662 of record NC_037285.2, on the reverse strand, counting down.
TTCAAGCATTCATTGGGCTTGGTTCTTAGCATGACGCGGGCTACCGAATCTACTTAACACATATTTTTAGATTTAAAAATAAACTAAAATATATTATTTGACGGTTGGGCTGGAGTTTCAACCTGAGCCCAACCTTTTTTCTATACGGGAGTGTTTTTCCTTGAGTTTTTTTTAAAAAAAATTGAAAATGATCCAAAAATATTTTACCCAGTGGTGTAAAAAATGAAGAAATCTTGATCCGTCACAACGGTACGCATTTATATGGTAATATTTCCATTTTCTTGTGGATTCGCTTTGAACAGTTCCACCTCCTATGCCCAATTTTGGTGCCCCCACGTTGCAGCTTGCAAGTGCTCCGACAAGGATTTACTTTGCTGATTAAAGATTATTATATAGAATGGCTGGTTTAAATGATAAGGGAAAACGTATTCAATTTAAAATTTGAGTTCCACTGTTGACTTTATTTTTATAACGATATGCATTTATTATAATCTTTAGTTTTAGAAGCATTCTAAACTTCAATTACGATATAAATACAGTGAAATATTTTATAAATGAATATGAATATAAACAATATAATAATTTATATTGTGATCAATTTATATGTAAATTCTTATTTTTAATTAAAAAATAAGAAGAAATCCACTTATTTTCAGAATATTTTTTATGTGATAGTCGGTAACCCTGCATAACTGTCAAACTAAGGGGAAGATATATGCTTCATTCTTTGGAATCATAATGCAATAAGCTAAAAAAATGGAAAACAATTAATCAAAAGTCTTTACTTATAATATGTTGTTGTCTTTTTTTTTCTTTCTTTAGAATCACACTGAACTGTCCCAATAAAATAATTAACCTAAAACACAAAAAAAAACTAGGATTTTTCATGGTAATTTTTTTTTATATGAACCGTATAAAATTTTAATATATTTGTTAAATTATTTTATGATAAATCCAAGTTATAGTTTAATCGGTTAATGCGCTTGACAAGTAGGGGCCCTGGGTTCGAGTGCTGGGAAGCGTGTCTAATTTTTAAATTATGGCACATAATTTGTCATTTATTATTATTATTTTAAAAGAAATACAAGATGGGTGACAATTGGGTCAGACAGAGAGGCTTGACTTGATACTTTGTTGACTATTTTCTAAATTATGACACAACTTGTTATTTTTTTCAAAAAAATAAAAGGCAAACAACAATAGGGCTAGATTCATATGCCTAAGCGCGCGTAGGCCAGATCCTTTCTTGATTTTTATTTCTTTAATTTTTTTTAATACTTCAGAAAAAATTTACCAGATTCAATTTTTCTGACATATTTTTAAAAATATTATTATAAATTTTTACTTGAATCTTAATAATTTTTTTCAATTATCATGTTTGATCTAGAAATAATAATACTAATAATAAATTATTTATGGAAATTTGATTGAAATCAAATATTTATTATTAAAAATTTTAAATAAATTTTGAACATAATTTTATCACATTTATGAATTTTTAAGCTTTCACATCATAGAAAATATGAACATACCATGTTAATATTTTTTAAAAAATCTTGCTTTAAAATCATATATTTTCTTAGATGAAAACAAAGTTTCTGATTATAAACATTGTATTAGCTAAAATAAACAAGAGATATGAAAATTTATCTTTATAAAAAAATTCAAAAAAACTGTATTTTAAGTTTCAATGATAATACCAAAGAATTTTTAGAGACTTGAAAACAAATTACATTTTAAACCTACGTATTCATAAATAAATAAATAAACAAACACTAATCCTACGTATGGTTTGCCAAATCCTGAACTGTTGGCATTATAAAGTTGCCATCTCATGCATGCAACTTCTACAGAATCTACCATTTCTGTGTATAACCAGTCTCTGGAGTTTACTTCCCCTTTGCAATCTCCATGATAAAGTTCAAATCTGCCAATTAGGCAGATTCACTCGTGCGGCTTTTAAGAAAAGCTCCTACCTGTCAAGAACAAGCCAATATTCTTCTCACAACCTGGACGTGCCTGTCCGCTTGATTTTATATATGGTCCATCGGTGCTAGCAACAGGATCTTGTTTTCTGTTGAATCTGTGGTACCATTATCTTTGTATTAATGCCAGGTTTTATTACCTGTATAAATGCTGACCTAATTTTTGTTGTGGTTTTTAAACAGTCAGCTAGGAGATTTTAAATGTGATAGTTTGGAGAATTAAAAATAAATAAATAAATAAAGGTGCTTGCTCCTCCCATAATTTTAGGTTTTACTTGAATAAAAAAACATAATCTTGCCACCCAGTCAAAGTCTAAGCGGTTAACATTGAGTAGGATAAAATTTCACGAAGTTGCAATACATGAGTGATATTTTTCCTTTTCTTATATTTTGAATAGAGTAGCAAGTCTTGAACTAATAAATCCCTTAATTTCCATATAGTTAATTTAAAATAAATAATACTTGGAATCTGAATATTTGATGTTAGGCTCGGTATAAAAGTGTTTGTTTAATTAACCTACTTAATTTTATTTAAAACTTTTAAAAAAAAACTGGTTGAAAAAAATTATAATTTATTGATAATTTAAAATATATTTTTCAAACATTAAACGTAAAAATTATCACAGTATCAAATATAAAGAGAGTTAAGAATGAGTTTGGAATTCTCAATAATGTAATTAATAAAGGTTTATGATTTTCATTTCAATTTATAGAACAAATTATGAAACGTGTTCGGAGGATGCTTTTTTTTTTATAAAAAAAATATTTCTAATCGAGTTATTTATTTATTACCACAACTTTTTCTTGCTACTCGCAATGGAAAATAACTTGCATATGTTTCCCTAATCAGAATTTTCAATAACAAAAGATGTCATAATGCAACACAATTTCAAAACTTTAATCTTCAAGGCATGCCGCCGACAACAATTGTCCACGGCAAATTTGTTTTTCTTCTTGGTCGAGTAAAAAAATATCAACGTGGCACTCTATGTCTTAATTTATTAATTATCTCGTATCAGTGCTTTGAATTTCATCATCAACTTTTTAGGAATATAAAATATTTAAGATTTCTTAAAAATATCATAAATTATTAGGACGATCATTATAAAAGAAAAACATGTATTGATTCACTGATGTGTGTTTGTGGCGGTATTTCATGAAATTTTAAATTTGTTTTGTTTTTTTTAAATTATTTTTTAATATTTTTAAATTATTTTGACATGTAGATATTAAAAAATAAAAAATATTAAAAAAAAACAATTTCTACCGCTTTACATGACACCCCTGACGCACATAGAAAAAGAAGGTAGAAAAAATAACCGAAATCAAATATATAGAGGGGAAACTTTGGTCTCACCGTCCAAACTAAAAAGAAAAAAAATAATTTCTACCAATAATAAACAAACAGTAGTAATGTTAAGAGACTGCCCGTTAGTTTAACTGCTAAACTTTAGATTTATTTTTTAAAAATTATTGATTTGAATTTGATAAATTTCAGGATATTAAACTTTAAAACTTATAAAATTAATTCAGATATTTATAAGCGAACATCCATATTAAAAAAAAAAAAAAAACTCCCTCAATCTTTATACCACAGTACAGATTATTGTAAAAACATTAAAAACGAGTCGTCGTTTACACCTCTCTTTCTCGTGATCAAAGTTAAAATTTCACAATCCTCCAGCCTCTTCTTGAATACCAAAAAAAGAAATGGCTTCTTCTCCTCCAAGCGAAGAATCACAAAACCAGAATCAAGATCGACAACAAGTAGCAGCAGTGAAAGAGCAAGAGAAGGAGTGCCTTCACAAAACCAAAACGATAGAGTTCTTAGGCCGTACCACTCCTATCGTTCTCCAAAATGACAATGGACCTTGTCCTCTGCTAGCCATCTGTAATCATTTTCTCTCTCCTTCTTGCTCGTTCGTTCACTTGGTTTTTTTTTTTTTTTTTTTACGAAAGTGAAAAGAATGTTTTTAGGTTTCCGAGAAATCAGGGAAGTTCGTTTGCAATCTAATTTGATTATGGAAAATGACCGGGTTAGGCAGTCTTGAAAATTCGTTTCTTGTTTTTCTTAAGAATACAATTTAATTCTTGGATATCTTCTCAATAGTGGTTAATTGATTAACTAGGTGTAATTTGGAGTTGCTAATGATGCAAATTGGAAAATTCGTTAATTTGATCAACTGCTTCTGTGATTTTTAAGGTTCCTTTTAATGTTATTGAAGTTTAATGCAAGGAATAAGCAATTGAAATTGATGTTGTGAAGTAATATTTTTCACCACTGTGGTTGACAGAACTTGGGCATTTAGTTTAGGTTCTCAATTTTTTAAGGTTTTTTATATTTTGCATGTAATTTTGAGAGAAAACTGAATGTGAAGGGAATTTAGGTAGGTATGGCAAGTGTAATGTTCTAATACTGGTTGATAACCTATGGAGAAACAGAATCTACGATGTGCAATCTTGAAATTGCTTGTGTGGTAAGTTGAGAATTTGACTGCTAGGATTTCAGCTCATTATTAGGGATAGTTGATCGTAAATTCTTACAGAAAACTTCAGTCATGTTTCGTTTACTGCTGGGATTCACTGCTTAGGTGAAAATATGCTTTTCTTTTGTTAAGTTCATTGTTATTTTGGCAACAAGAACTCTTAGGATTGAGCTTTTAGAGAAATATTGTCTTTTCTATTGTTAAGCTAATTGTGGTTCCGGTGCCAAGAAATTCAGCAGTTGACTTCACTGAACCCAAAAAAATTGTGTTAGACATAGTCCCCCTGACACTCTGGTTAATGAAGTTCATGTAGTTTTTTCTTTACACTGCCTTTTCTTAACTACCATAAAGAGGCTTGGATTTTGTGATTTGTCTCACTAGAATAGTTTCTCGGTGAAATGAAGGGATCAGTTGTTTAAGCATCAAATGCTGCTGTTTTTGGATTACATTATCTTGAAAGATTATTATATTTTTACATTTTCTGCTAATGGATTATTTCATAAAATATATGCAAAGGACCACCTTGTCAAGTTTTGGTGGGAATTACAATCAGAAAGGTGGTTTGATTATGAACATGTGGGCTTGCTATAGGTAATGTTCTTCTGCTAAAGAACAATCTAAATTTGAGCCCAGATAGCGCTGAAGTTTCACAGGAGAAATTGCTATCCCTTGTTGCAGAACGATTGATTGATTCCAACAGTAATGTAAATGTAATCACCATGAACAATTTTTTTTTTGTTTGCTTCAATATACTTATTCTTTATTGGTTATGTTGTTTAGATTGTTTTTCTCATCATGCAGAACAAAGATGCAGGATATGTCGAAAATCAACAGCAGAATATTGCAGATGCTATTGATTTGCTTCCACGACTTGCAACTGGAATTGATGTAAATCTAAAGTTTAGGAGGTAGGCCTCTTCACCCCTCGCTCTCTCTCACTGCTTTTTCTTATTTATTTAACCAGCTTATATGACCATGCAGGATAGATGATTTTGAGTTTACCCGAGAATGTGCCATATTTGATTTGCTTGACATTCCTTTATACCATGGTTGGATAGTTGATCCCCTGGTATGCACTTTCCAAGCCTCACATTTTATATTTCAGTTGAATTAAATTAATCTACTCCAGTTTTGTTTGTTCTTTGAATGCCGTTGATGCCTGGTTGCCTGTATGGAAGTGTTAATGAGAGGGTCTTTTCCTAATTATACTTTATATGCCCTTCAATTTTCAACTTCCATTGATTGCTCCCCTTTTTTCTGATTTTCATTTATACACTTTACACTAACATATGCCTAACAAAATGAATTCTCCACATGTATGTCATTCAAGGTATAAGCTTGGATGCCTCTTCAGGTAATGACCAGCATGTATACTAGGGAAATGACAAAATGAAAACATTGGCATGTCTGTATAGTTGGGCACAAAAAACATGGAGGACACTAAAAATGCCAAGCTCGGTGTTTCTTGTAGATCATTAAGATTAATGTGACTTGTATTTGGTTGGCTAAAGGACTAGGTTTCATGAGAGTGCAAGTTTTTCCACAATGGAAATGCCTAGGAAGATATTCTTGATTGTGGAGATTTGAAATGGTGTGGGGAGGAAGCCTCACACTTTCTAGATTAAGAGAATGTAAACTGGTCATGTATGAATGAGCTAGGACTTGATGGGCTTATAAAATTTTCAAACAGTTGTTTCTCTGCAAACTTGGAAATCTTGTATAACCTCTCTTTTCAAAGTTAGCAGAGAAAAAAAGCACTATCTAGTCTGGTTCTACTTGTCTTGAAAGGGAAACTAAAAGTTGCAGGTAGGCATACCTGAGGTTAATTCCAATTATTTCACCAACTACATATGTAGGAGAAAGCTTCACTGATAGTGGTTTTTCATGGATGGATGTCATTTGGGAACCAGACTCATTTATGGGAATAATATGTTTTTGTAATCTTGATATTGGAATCTTGCATATTTTGGCATGTCTGTTGACAGGAAATACTTTTGTCCGTTTTCATGCAGACCTTGTTAATTGTTTTCTTAAAATTAAAGGTAGGAAATGAAAATACTTGTGTGAAGCAGTAAGCACTTGTCATGTTAGGTCATTTGCTGTTTACCTTTTGCCGCTAGTGAAAATTGTTTGAAGCCAGAGTAAAACTTGTAAGCACCATATTGAAGATTAGGTAATGCTAGAAAGAATTGGAGGCTTAAAGATTTTTAGAAATTAGTTTTTAGTTTTTCGCTACTTCATTGTGAATCAACTGTTATTGATTTGGTGCATGGTTACCTTTTCAACTGGTATTGATTCGATATCCAGTTGCCTTCAAGTAAAATTTTTTCTGTATATGTTGAGCCAATGGATAATTGTTACTTTGCAATGGGATCTGTTCTTGATCAGATTTATTTGGTGCTAGTTTTTTTTTTAATACTAATACTCCTATTTCAAATTAAAGCCTTAAAATTTGGACATGATTTACCCCTAGACTAAATATAGCTCAGTTAAAACATGTCAGCGGTGCAATGGCATTTGAATTTTCTGTCCTTTTGTCTTGTTAGATTGTTTTCTAGAAGTTATGCTTTGTTTGTTGCATGATCTCTTGTTCAAAAGAGATCATTTAGACATAGAGCTTCTTTCTTTTTTTCATAAACGAGGCACCACTCAATCAAAGAAGTATAAAACCAAAAAAAAAAAAACCCGATAATTACTGGGGATTTTAGGGTCCACTCCATGGAGGTCCAAGATCCTAAATTATGTCATTGAGATCTCATTATTTGCATACTGATTGCGTAATTTTACCTTTTGTGGATGCTTTCTATATTAGCCACTTTTAAAACTTACTTTATTTCCTTTCATCAGATGGAGACCATTTTCTTATATGAATGGTCACAGGTTCTTTCTGTTTTGATAGATCCCATTTGTTATCTTGATGCTGAGAAAAAAATCGATATTTCACAATTTGCATGGGTTTCACTATTACATTTGGATGGAAATTGCTCTTTCCTTTTGCTTTCTTTTATATTTTATTATTTGTAAGTTCCTGATTCTTAAAGTTGTTCAGAATCTTGTAATTGCAAAAGCATATTTTGTTAGTTGCATTATGTTGGGGAAATAAGTAGTTAAAATTATCAGGATGTAAAATTGACAATACCTTCCTCCTTGTTCCTTAAATGGTCCTGATTTTTATTAGAAAGCCTCCATGGTTGGATGTCGTGATTTGGTTTTAACTTTGGGATGATTGATTTTCTTTAATCATATGCACTAGGACTATGATACTGCTAATGCCATCGGGTCAAAGTCCTATAATACTCTTATGGGGGAGCTTGTTGCTCTGGAAACAAGAAACATGGAAGATGAAAGTAAAAATGTTACCAGGGAAGATTTTAAAAGTAAGACCGAGGAAGACTGCGTTGACTTTGTTGCTGCTACAACTGCTACTTTGGGCGTTCCTTCTCCCTGTCTTTCAAAAGCTAGGTCTTTTGATGATTCTCCACGTTCAGCCTCTGATCATCAAAATGTAAGAAAAGGGGATTTAGAAGAAGCAGCAGCACTATTGAGGGTCTTAAAATTTTCGGAGGCTGAGTTGCCATGTTCAGCAGGCGATTCTCTTGTATCTGATGTTAATGGAAGGGTTTTGTTTGTTAGTTCAGATGAAAGTACATCTATGAAGGGGGCTGTGACTGTGACTTCTTTGGATACATCAGAGGGACCTGTTGGTATTGATGGCAGTTTTAATGCATTGAGCAATGATGATAATAATAATCTGACATCCTTGGAAACTACTCTTCCAGGGGAAGTGACGTGCTCTTCCTTAAAGACTGATCTGAATGTTCATTTTGATCATTCAACTTGTACAGAATCTGGAGAACATATCTCTTGTGATGATACCATTAAGAATCGTAGTGTTGACACAGGTGTTGAGATTCAAGACGCAGTGTCCCTTTCTTGTGCAAAGAGTACTGCATCTTTGAATGGAGACCGTGTGGATATTTTACATTACAGTCAGAAGGTTGAGAATCAGTGCACTTCTATTACCGAGGTTCATGAACCAGCAGATATTTCAAATGGGCGTGACAAGGAGGATGTACCAGGGTCAGCTTCACCAGTTCTAGAGTCAAATTCATCTATTGGCAGAATGCAGAACGTAGACGCACCTGATACCTTTACTTCAAGTGTTGATGGCAGTGAGCCAATATACGAGGGAGAAGAATGCATTTTGGATACAGGAACTTCAAATTATGAAGAGCGAGAGCCTATGTATGAAGGTGAAGTGGTTCTTGCAGAACAAGCTGATAGAACTGTGAGGTCTAAGGATGAAATCACTCCACAGCAAGGTGAGTGATGATTTGTGTTAAAATATGTTAGTTGTCTTGGATTTTATTCATATCTTTGTTTCTTTTACATCCTATTGTACGATATATTGTGTGGTAAGTTAATATATTGAATATATTTGAAATGTTTTAGGGGAGCTGATAGGGAACTTTTTGAAGAACAATGCTAGTCAGTTGACCTTTTATGGGTATGTTGACCCAGTGCTTGGCTATTGAATCTCCCTGTTCCTTGTAGATTTTTTTTTGTGCTGGATCTGGATTAGGTCATCATCTGTTTTCCGTAATATTTTTTGCAGTCTCTTTTGCTTACAGGATGGGCTTAAAGAGCGAGAGTTGTGTGTTTTTTTCCGCAACAATCACTTTAGCACCATGTTTAAGGTTAGTTACAGTTTGAGATGCGCTCTTTTGTGGCTTAGCCTTCTATGCTGTAGCTTCTTATTTCAAATTAGACCTGTTATTAGTAGTGAACCATTTAAAGAAAGACTATTTAGATTCCTGTTTTTCTTTTCCTGGATGTCAATGGTTTATCCACTCCTGTTTAATTTGCAGTATGATGGTGAGCTGTATCTTTTAGCTACAGACCAAGGTTACATTAATCAGCCTGATTTGGTGTGGGAGAAACTAAATGAGGTAAGACTATGTGCTCAGATATCATCTTTGTTAAGGCATTAGATAAAATATTATACTGAGGTTGGTTCCCAATTCCGGTTCTAGTCAAAACTAGTATGCAAGGACATAATTTTGTTCTACTCTAAAATCTGGATTGAGGTGTGTGTTATTCCACATCTAATCAAAATTAACGTGATTATGCTGGCAGTCATGCTACATTGGGTGTCTTAATAGAAGTCAATGGTAATAAAGATTTTCCTTTAAACTCCTAACTTCCAAAAGCCCATGAGTAATAAATTCATTTTCTGACTTTTTTCAATTTTCTTCTGTAACCTCAAAATAAGCTAAAGGTATATATCAGATTTCTGAATTTGCCATACCTTATTGAATAACTTGCTGAATTGTTCTTTTTAGGCATTGTTTGTGGAGTTTGGTATATTGATCTTTTCTTCCCCTGAGAATATGTATCCTAATCTTAACTTCCCATGATTTCAGGTAAATGGAGATACATTGTTTATGACAGGCAACTTCAAGGAATTCAGGGTGGAAAGTCATTCAAATGACCCATGGGATGAGCACAATGCCGTGACCAGTACTGCTGTATGTACTTTTTGGTCCAAAATATTCTTAGAACTTTTCATCTTTTTATATTTTACTGTTAAAACTTATTTTTAACTACATGTCTCAGGATTATCTTGCCAGCATCGATAGTGCTGCACAAGCGGGTTTGGATATAAAGTACTCTTTTAACTTTTGTTGCTTATGCACCCATTTAATCTTTAGTTGGAATGTGGATATACGACCATTACTAATTTAGTGATCTCTATTCATGAATGTATGTACTAATTGTGCTATTATGGCAGCTCTGATCTGCAACTGGCAATAGCTCTGCAGCAACAGGAGTTTGAGCAGCAGCAGCAGCAGCCGCCGCCGCCGCCGCCACCGCAACGCCATAACATGCTGCAAGCATCCAGTACTGGTGGTTCGAGGCTAATCACAGGCCCCCAGGTAGATCATTTATAATTTTTATGCTTGGATGCTTTGGATATTTTGTTGGCTATAGAAATAAGAAATCATGGTATTAGTTTTTCAGTTGCTATTGTTTATTGGCCTACCTTGGCTGGTCATTGACTTGATTTCTATTAAAAAAAAAAAAAACAGCATAAGGATACTTCATTAACGAGGTTTAATGAATAATGTATTTTAATTTAAGGCATGCGACCAATCAATAAATACAAGATGCTGACGATTTAAATGAGTTTCTGGCACTTCTTGTATCTAAAGTCTAAACTTAACGTGGAGTTTGTGAATTCCCACTCTTCTCGTGGTCATCTGCCAATTTGACAGTTTGATCTAGGATTTGTCATTCATGGACGTTGACAAGAACCTTCCATTTAGCAGCATTTTAGGATGGCATAAAGTTAAGGGTTGAGGTAGTGCCCTATATAGAGATGATTTGTTCTGACTGTAGATCCCTTCGTTCTCTTGGAATACTATTTGCGATCACTCAACTTTTGTTTTGATTTCTTTTCTAACGAGGCAGGCGATGGCACTTTTATGTTAAACTTATAACCATATATGACTACTGATTCACAAGATTTCTTTCTTTCTTCTTTGTTTTCTTGCAGGTGCCAAGGAGCAGTGGGAAAACCACATCTTCTTCATCTTCCAGGTTTGATGCAAAGTCAAAAGACAAGTGTAGTCTGATGTGAATTTTGCTGGAGGTGTTGTGGAAGTTTGTTCATTAAATGGCTTGTATTTCGACCCCATGGTATCCTTCATAACAATAAACTGCATTAGTATAAGGTAATGTTTGGAAGTGTGGTAGCGGTTGCTTTTTAAAGTATTTTTCATAGAATGCATGAAAATAATGTTTTTTTTATTTTTAAAAAAATTATTTTTAATATTAGCATATCAAAACAATTCAAAAAAAAATAATTTCAAGCAATTTTTTTTGTTTTTTTAAATGAAAAAACACATTTTCAACCCTCTAAAACAAATGTCCCCAAGTTTCCCCTTGTAAAAAGGCAGTATATAGCCCCGCGCCCTTGCAAAATCCTGTCAAATTATTCTTGTTTTCTTTTTTCTTTTTCTACCCCGGCCCAGCATGTGCTTAGCTTTGAATTTTGTGGAATAGTTGACAGATTGAAAGGGGTCCCTTGTTTCAACATCTGGAAAAATGAGCAACAATGGTTCTAGTTTATTCAAGTGAAATGTCTTTGGAGGTGGCACAGGTAGGTCCATATGGAGGACCCATTTACATTTAGAGCTATGTGGTCTCGCCCATGCAACTTCACCTGGCTGAATTATATCTCGTCAAAGCTAAATGCACTCTTGAAAAGTTATAGGCATGCTATTTTCGAACTACTGGCTGATGTTGATGTGGCGTAACAAATTGACAACAGCATTTAGGAATAAATTTTGGATTTATGTTAGGGTTATTGCTCCTCCAATCAAATCTTTACTATATTAAAAGCTAGTCATATCATGCAATGTCAGCATCGAGTATTGATGGAAGGGACCTCACCTTAAAATAAAAATTGAGAATCCTCGGTGCCCAGCTCGAAAGCTCGTTACTTTCGATGATATATTTTGACTACATGCCCGGATGAGTTTTTGGTTTTTTTTTACCCCAAAATCAAATTGACAATGGGGACTCCTTGTAGGCTTCTATAGCTGACGTTTCTTTCTTTGTTTTATTTCTTTCTATACCCAAAAAGCAATCAAAACTGGAACACTCAGGTTAACCCTACCACAGCACAGATTCGAATTAGGTCTAGTCAGTTAGGTGTATGACATGCCTGGTAATTGGCGGCTTCCATGGGAGATTGTTCTTCTCAAGCTGCTGCGGTTTTGTTTTTTTGCATGATAGTTTAGGCTTATTATGATACTTAAGGTTGATACTTGAATGTGCTAGGAAGTGTGGTTGAGATTGTTTTTTAAAGTGATTTTCACTCGGAAATGTATTTAAATAATATGTTTTAATTTAAAAAAATTATTTTTGACATCAGCGTATTAAAATGATCTAAAAACACCAAAAAAAATATTAATTTGAAGTAAAGAAAAAAATTTAAAATTTAAATTTTTTTTAAAATGCTTTTAAAACGTAAAAACAAACAGGGCTAGATAGATGACTTGTGTTATGTTGTAGGCTGAGTTAATTTTTTCCTAACATAAAAAAAAAATGCCTAAATGATGATAGTATTTTTTGCATGATAGTTCGCTAACAAGCTCATCAACTTTTATTTTTTAGTTATTTTTATATTTGTTAAAAGATTGGATTGCCTCTCACTCAAATTGATTATAACTAAAAAAAAATATGATGAAAATATAAAAAGCCCCTGAATGTTAATTTTATTTTTATTTTTTACTTTTAAGAAAAATATACTCATTTCATTGTGCAACCAAAGCATTAATAGATCGAAAAGATCTTAGACCAAAATTTTAATTTAAAGGTATTTAACACATTTCAACATGCATCTAAAATGTAAAAAACTTTTTTGTTCTTGATCAATATGATAATGACAAATAGATCTTATTGAAAAGACTGTTTTACCCATAATAGCTAAATGATTTTGTTTGACAATGACAAAATGGTTATTTCATTGTTTTAATCCACAGTAATCTATGGCTAGGTGTACAATGAAACACTAAGTTTTTAGTTTTGTTTTGTAACGAGTGGCGTGAAAACCTTTAGCTTTAAGGTGTAATTCGCCTGACTTGGGTTGATGCATCAATAAAAGTATATCTTTACATTAGGAGATGAGTGAGAAAGTGAAGAGAACTTTTCAAGAAAGCTTCATGAAGATGCCATTCATAGACATAAGTCGTAACAAAAACTTCACAGTTGATAATGAGTTGTCTATTACTATCGCAACACCTGTAACATTCTTGTTGGTCCATGACTTTAAACAAAACAACAAGACCACACCATTATATTATGATTAATAATAACAAACTCTAAAACATGTAGGTAAACCACTGTGGCAATCCATATTAAAAAGATGAGTTTGTCATTGTATGGCCTATGTGTACGGCTGTGTGACGGTTGGGCTTTGGTGGACTTTTTTCTTCTCCTCCCTCCTTTCTCACTTCTCCTTACCAAATTATGAAGGTGTCTTGCCATTTATTTTTTATTTAATTTGATCTTTATTCTTTTGGTTGCTATTTGTTTAATTTTTTATCTTCTTTTGATTGATTTTTTCTTCAATTTTGTCCTTATCATTTGATTTAATTTGATTTTTATCAAATTCGTTCCTTATTCTTTTGATTTTTTAAACCTTTTTACTAATTGAATTTTGTTTTCAATACCATCTCTCAAAATTTGATTTTAATTTATTTTTATGTCAAATTTGGTCTCTATTTATTTTATTGTTGTTTGTTTTGTTTTGAATCTTTTTTTATTGTATTTTTTTTGTTTTCTGTAGAGTTAGTCTGAGTCTCATGACTAGGGTCATGAGTTTCGAAAGTTAACATAGGTTGACTTTGAGCTTTTTTAAGTCCTTTTATAAAATCAATTTATTTTCAATTTCATTATTCAACATGTTTTTTTTGGAATTGGTCTTTGTGCTTCTTCTTTTTTTCACTTTTCTATATATAAAGTTATCTCAATCTCATGCTCATGTTTGCGGGGTTAGTGGGTTGACTTAGATTTTTTTATTGCCTTTTTTTTTATTTTTTTGTTTCATCGCTCAACATTTTTTATTGAGAATTTTGCTTTATTTTTTTGGGTTTGCCTTCTATGTAGTCAATATCGTTCTCATGACCATGGTCATCGGTTTCAAAGGTTAACATGGGCTGACTTTAGTCTTTTTTTAAGGTTCTAAAATTGATTTTTTTTCAATCTCATCCTTCAACATTTAAATTTCTAGAAATTGATGTTCATGTATTTTTCTCACCATTCTTTCTATGGAGCTATCCTAATTTTATGTCCATGATCTTGGGGGTAGTGAGTTAACCTTGGTTGACCCATATCTTTTTTTTGTTGTTGTTTTTAATATATATATATATATATATATATATATATATATATACATATATATATTTCAACATTGAGTTGTTTGATAGTTGGACAAGTAGTTTAATTCAATTTGCTTTTGTTAATGATTTTTTTTTTACTTTTTATTGGAACAGATGATCGTTTGAATAAACAAAAAACAATATTATAAGAAACAAAGTTATTAAACACAACTAAGTACATGATTCATGTTATGAGATCAAATATCTTAATCTTAGTTATCTCTTGGTCAAATACCGATTTATTTAATTAAATGTGTGTATAAGCATTTCAATTTATGATAAAAAAAAATTTATATCCAAAAACAATTTGGAAAAGCATGTATATTTTTTTTACTAGTACAAAATAAAAGGGTTTGGTGTTTTTTGTCTAATGAACAATAAAATAATAGTTAACAATAAATATATTGAACATTTCAATGTTTAATTGTCTAGTGAACGGTAAAATGACAGTTAATAGTAAACACATGAATGTTTTTTTTGCATGGAATATTATGCTTCAATCCCTTACTTTTTATAATTTTTGATATTTGATCCTAGTAGTTTTTTTTTATGTTCCGGTTCTAAACTTATTTTTCTGCGTTTCAATCCTTGTGAGCTAATAGAAGAGTAAGAAAGTTACTGAGAAACAATAGGAGAGAGAAAGCTTTGGGTCGACTATATTATGTTCACAAAAAATATTGATCTTGGTATCAATAAGTTAGAATGTTTCAGTGTTTTATTGTCTAATGAATAGTTAATAGTAAAAACATTGAACGTTTTTTGCATGAAATATTACTCTTCAATTCCTCACTTTTTAGAATTTTTCATATTTAGTCCTGATACTTTTTTTATGTTTTTGTCCTAAACATCATTTTTAATGTATTTTAGTTTATGTGAGTTCTTAGATGATTAAGAAAGTTGTTGAAAAATAGAAGAGAAAGCTTTGGGTCGACTACATTCTATTCATAAAAAAGACTGATTTTGGCATCAATGAGATTGTCTATAATAGTGAACTTGAATGTAGGTGGTTTTGACCTTTAACCATGCCAAAAAAGTAGATTGAAATCTGGAAAAAAATTACCTGGTTTGATTTTTTATTTTTAGATATATTAGAGGATGTTTTAGGGTTGAAAATAGGGTTGTTTAAGTCCTTATGATGGTTTTTAAATAAAAAAAAAAATGGTTGAAAGTTGGGTTACAATGGTCTAAAATCTTAGACCCTGTTTTTTTGGTCACTAAGGGTGACCAAAATTTAAATTATTCGATGATATGTTGTCCACTCATTTAAAAAACAATGTGAGCCTATCTAGGCTTTTTTATTTCTTTAAGGCTAGGCTTGTCTTGCCTTTTTTAAATGACCCTTCAAATTTTCATTTTTATTTTAGAATAAGATTTCTTTAAATAAAATTATTTAAGTGATTTTTAAAAACTTATCCAATTATATCATAGTTTTCAAATAAGATTAGACCTTTTGATTGTAATGTTAACAATTAATTTTGATATGCAAAGAAAAATTCAAAAAAATAAAATAAAATTACTCATGAATATTCTTTAGTAACTTTTCTTATTTTTTTTTAATTTTATCAAATTAATTATTCTCTTATTTGTTTTTATATATTTGCTTAAAGATTATCGAGTTATGATTTCTTTGTTTTGTGAATGAAACATACTTTTCAAATCATAATATTTTTGTATTTAAGAAATAATGTTTTTGAAAATATTCTCGCTGGAAGAAAAAAACATGAACAAGTAATGAGAATTTTGATTAAAAAGATACAATTTTCTCCTTAATTAAAATTGTTGGAAGTTTTTACTAATATTTTTTTAATGGATCTAATTTATTTTCTTTTAATTGAAACCTTTTTTACTTTTTTATCAATTCTATTCAACATTTGGTTGATTCTGAATAGGTATTTATAATTTATTTCAGTTTATTTTCTATAAGGTTATCACAGTTTTAAACAAACATCTCAGTATTTAGTCGGTGTTTAATTTTGTGAATGTCTATTTTTTATTATATCATTAAGTAAAAAATATTTTTAAAAAACAAAGTTACTAAGGCCAATGAATTCCATGAATTGAGTTGTGGGCTTGATGGATCAAGTTATGAAGCCCGAGTCCACCTAATATATTATCGTTTCAATATTAAAAAAAGAAGATATCATCTTAAATTTTTTTAAAAGTCAAACCACTTTTTTTAAGAGTCATTTGAATTGTTTTTTGATTCGTTAAGTTGACCGAGTCACTTCAAGATAACTCTCACAATTTAATTTGATATTAGAGCTAAATAAGAAGTTGAGTTTGGAATTTTAATTAAATTTGATATGTTGCCAAAGTTTTAATATTGTGATTTTTCACAACTTGTTTATTTTGTTAGATTTAATTTTTTTTATCTAATCCCCAGCGTAAATAATAATAATAATAATAATAATAATAATAATAATAATAATAATAATGATGGAGGTTAAAAAAAAGAAATAGTTATCGACAAAAATTCTCATTCATAGACCTGCATCCAATAGAAGGAGTGGATAACAACGCATTAGATCAAACTGACTCAGCACAGACAACCTGCCATGTTTCACCCTCCAATAATTAAGCAATTCCCCCCCTTCATTCCTTCGATATTCTGAATTTGGGAAGTGTATCACCCTTGAGTTATTATTGTCCTAAATTGGGCAATTTAGGGTTTTAGTAGATAACCAGTGGAGGGTAGCATGATTAGGAAATGGATTGACTTCTGTAAACAAGACGAGTGACTTTTTTTTATTTTTTTAAAAAAGGGAAAGTAAACAGAGAAAGAGAAAAGGAGGGGGGGAGAGAGAGAGAGAGAGAGAGAGAGAGAGAGAGAGGAGGGGAGGGGCTGATTGAAAGTGACCACACCATCCTTCCTACCTTCTCTTTCTCTCTCCAAGTATTTCGTTTGGGACCACTGTCTGCTTCATGATTCATCACCTCGTTTTTTATTTTTCAATACAATTATTTTTCACTTGGAAGAAGAAGAAGAAGAAGATAATAAAAAGAAGAAAAGAAAGAAAGGAAAAGGGACAACTGCAATAGGCTGACTGTCTCAATCTTAGGTTCATGAAAGAGGACAAAAAACTACAGCTGGGAGGCGTGACCCCACTTCTACTTCTCCTTCCTTCCCACCATCTCCCAACCACGACGATGCTTCTCCTTTCCTTGGGAATTACGTTAATCACCATCATATCATTCCATTTCTTGTTCAAAATTAAAAAAAACAAAAAAAAATCCATATTCTTAATTCCAAGCTTGGCTTCACTCCCCCTCCTACCTCCTTGGTTTTTCCTCGGAAACACCTACCGCTTCGCATTCTGTAGGGCAATGCTAATTGACAAGGTTCTCTCTGGTTTTCCCAGATGCATTTATGTCGTCGATTATCGCCCATGTATTCATTAGACATCTACGAGCGTGCTACTGCGCATGATCCGTGCCTCATACGTAGTCCATATATGGTCATATTCTCAACCTAGCATGCTTTAACACAACTTTCTCTCCCTTTTCTTTTATCCTTTTTGTATTTAATATGACAAAAGTGATTCGTAGTTAAAGTAAGATATTTACGACGAATGATTCTCTTGCAATGGATCGTGGTTGTATGATGTGTTTTGACTGTTAAATATGTTCATTTTCTTGCATTATATATCATAAAAACATCCGATTAATATGTAATAAATCACAAAGATAAAGCATTTGTATGATCATGGAACGCAAATCCAAGCTCCATTTAATTCTTTGTATAGATAATACATTTGGAGAGAGAAAAAACACTTATCTTTGAATATTAATATCTAAAGAAAATCCAAAATAAATACGAAGAACAAGAAAAAGATATTTATGTGAGAAATACACGCTTAAGGTGGTCCAGATATCACATCATATTTTAAACTAACACTGCACACACAAAAAAAATATCTCGGATTAATTTCCCTTGGAACAAATTATTCTTCTTTTTTATTTTAAATGAAATTATCTTATGTTGTTTTGAGTGGTGCACTAGCTAATCCTTTGTATCTGGTTTCAACAGGTATCATATCATCTAGAACGACATTTTTTTCAGGCTTTTTAGCTAATTGATACGACCACGAGACCAGCTTTTGCTATATAATATATATATATATTATTTTGAATAAAATTTATGGTGACAATTAAACGGTTAGACCCACCGGATTCTAGTGATGAATTGGGCATCTCCGTGATAAATAAAAGTATAAAATTTAGATTTAAAGAGTATCAACATTAAATATTACATAAAGTTCTATGTCATTAACATAGAAAATCCTAAAGTTTTTGGCATATACTATAAGGATTAATTCTATTTCATAGCAGGACTTCTTGATAGATGATTGCTTAAGCACTTAATCAATAATAAATATATATTTTATTAATTTTTGTTGCCATTATATACGAGAAATATATTAGTTATTCTTACCGTTTAGAGAGGAAAGAAAAGGTGAGGCAGTCAAATGTTTGATCATTCACTGTTGTATTGTTTATTAATTATAAGAATATTGCATCTCATAATAAATCGATTTGGTTCTGATTAAAAGCATGAAATACCAGATATTAGTGAATATCTGGTGCTTTTAATAATGATAATGATAATAATAACGACGACGATAATAATAATAATTAAAGAATTATATATAAAATAAGAATTAAAAATCTTGTTTTTCCTAACTAGAGAACTTCAACTCGTTTCTCCAAACAAATTATTGACAGAATTGGTAACTGGTACCAAATATTTGTAGACAAAAAAAGGGTACTGATCATCAGCAGACAAGCCTTGATGATATGCTTACAGCAATTCCATGTGCCTTCTCCCAAGCAGCTATATTTCAGCACATGTAAGAAATTAATTATCGAACCTTTTTATAATTAATTAATTATTACCATCATAATCACAACATTGTTAATGAAATATATAGCAATATTACGGTACTGGATTTTGACATATCTGCACTGATTGCTTCTTTGGAGCACATGTTTCATTTCATCCTTAATTTCATATCACAGACCAACTTTATTTTGCTGCAATTTCAAAGCACAGTGATTGAAGATGCAGCCGGCCCTTTAATTGGCTTTTCATGTCCTTTCCTTTCCTTTCAGTGGTGCGAGATTTTACCCATTGATTGCGCTGGAACTTGATTTTCTTTGGTGTTTATGTACACGATCTCTTGATTTTGAAATGCTGATCCACTAGCTACAACAGTACAGTTGCTCTATATATACCAATCATTCTGATTTTTTTTGTTGTTATTATTATTTATCTGTTGTTGTTTGGCAGTATACTGTTCTGGAGCCATTTTTGGCATGCACGTTTTTATTATTGCTACTAATAACTTGAAAAAAAGATTAAATTAATTAGTTAATATCTTTCTTAATACTCAAGACTAATTAGCCTCTACGTACGTAATATGTGTTAGGTGTTAGTGGATCCTACTGATCAATACTCCTTCAAAGACTAAATTAATTAGTTTGATGGACGCATTTGTTGTTGCCGTATTATCAATTCATTCATATATATATATATATAAACTAATTAAAATCACCTCCACTTTTAGCATATATATAATTAATTATTTCAAATTATAGGCTTAGGGTTTTGTGACCAGTTCTTGGCGAAAGAAAACCCTAATAACTAATTAATTAAATTACTTTAGAAGCATAATGCGTGTATTGGTGGCAAATAAAAAGAGTGGCCATTACTCCTTCGAGAGAGTTGGTGATTCGATGACTATACCTCTACAATCGTAACGACATTAAATCTTGCAATGGAAGGGAAAAAACGTAGAGGAATTAACACACAAAATAATAAAATTTGTACACTCATCTGATCAGCCCATGAAGAATTAATGCATAGTTTCCACAAATTAATGGAATTTTTTATCTTATTATTTGAAAAAACTTTGGTAATTAACATAAATGCTAGCCAGCCAGCGTAATTTCTTGTTTCCAACGAAATATATATATATAAGTGGATGTGATAGTATATATATTTATGTTCAACTCCAGCTCACTCCTGTGACATTAGTTCTTTCGTTCTTGTCCTAAAAATAAACCAGGTCCACGATTGTTAGAGAACAGGAAGCAAAAACATATCTCTTCACATACATATAATAATTATGGAGAGATGAATACAACGTAGCAGCAAGCTAGCATATACTATGTGTAATTAATTATGGTCGGGTACATTCGGTTCCATATGATTGTATAATAAATGATGTGAATGCTACCAATCGAACGGTTGAAATCATCCCATCAGGGGTCATGATCAAAGTCCCTTGTGCTGTTAACTACTGGGCAATTCACACAACAACCCACACAAGTATTTGGTGGTCGGTCACTTGTGTCTCAATAAATGGGTGTCTTGCATTTCTTATCGCCTTCAATTGTCGCAAATTAATATATCAGATTTAACAATAGATGTAGAAAAGAGACCAAAAACTGTTGAGAAAAGAAATGATGCACCAGCAATGGAGGCTGAACGCTGACAGCTCAACCCTCCAGCCGACTTTCTTAAATAACAAAATTAATTTAGTTTTAAAGGTTGGTGCTGGTTAAAGGGATTGGGATGATCGATGCCCCTCCCCCCCTTTATTTTACTTGGCAAGTGGAGCATCCCATTTGGTGAGAAGATTGTCCTTTCCCCTCCACCTTTTTTATTTTATGCCCTACTGTACTGCTCTCTGTGTGTGTTTATACCCACAATCTGGTGAGAGATTGTTATTATTAGATATATTATCAAAGCAGATATTTGGAATTAATTTGTGATGATCCACTTTTATGGAAAAACTTACGTCAGAGATTAATAATTATCAACCCTTCATGAAATTAATTAGTTACTCTGTGAGAGATCAGAAATTAACCAGGAGGCCTGAGAAAAGAAAAACAGAGACTCGTGATCAGATTTCATAACTATCGTGGGCTCTGAAGGAGAACGATCGACGTCTGGTGTTTAATTTGTAGAGAGACTGATACATAGACGCAGACTTATTACCCCCAAAAGGTAGTTTTGTTCATCCAAATTATTAAGGACATTCATCTTTCGCAAAAAAAAAAGGCTAGCACAACTTTAAACAGTGGCCGTCTCTATAATGAGAAAAGAGAGAAAAGGATTGTGTGTCCAAAGTATCGTGCCTTTAAGCATTTATCAGTTGAGATGATTAAATCCTCAATCTTGTAATTTAGTGGTAATTATATAATTAAGTGTCCATTGAGAATTTCTTGTGTTATATATATATATATATATATATATATATATATATAATCATTGTAAAATCAACACAAGCGAACAAGAATCTAAATCTTCTGATATCCGAAGATCATTTAATTGATATTTAATCCAATTCTCTTCTGATAAACCTACAAAGAATATATATATATATATAGAGTAGTTAACATATATATATATATATACCTAATCAAACCCCACCTTTAATTTATTGTCAAGCTTATACATATGTTAAATTAAGACCCCCCCACCCCCAAAAAAAAAAAAAAAGAAACAGAATAAAAAGAAACAAAAGGCAATAAAAAATGTCAGGCCACTGGAAGCAGCTTTATCTGATCTCTCATCCAACCCCCAACTCCTTCCCTTTCATAGAAATGATTCCATAGCTCTTCTCTCTTTTCAATTTCTCAAAGACTCGAAAAAACCAAAATTCAGTCTCTCTTTCTTTCTCTATCACCTGTTTCTATGCTTTTAAGTCTTCATTTATCTTTCTTTGTGTCTGTAAAAATCTCTGCAACATATCAGAATTGGTGCAGAAAGTTTTGTGTCTCAGATCCCAATATACAGGCCCCTTCCTGCCTTCTCTCTCTCTCTCTCACCTATAACAACAAAACACTGTTTCTCTGATCTCTCTCAGCTCTTTCTTTCTCTCAACATCCATTAAACACTGTATCAGTCTCGAAGCATAAGAGCCTTGTGGTCCTCAAAACGCTCACTACATAAATCTTTTTTGCTTTCTTTATAACCCCTTTTGTTTTTTTTCTCTGCACTCTCTCTTCAATTACTTTGCTTTCCTATATAGAGAGATTGAATCTTTAGTGCTAATATTTACAAATGCAAGAACCAAACTTGGGCATGATGGGAAGTGGAAGTGGGGGTGCACTTGGTGGTTTAAGCAGTGGAGAGATGTCTGTGTCTTTATCAGGTGATCAGTCTCGCCAACTCAAGGCAGAAATAGCTACACACCCTTTATATGAGCAGCTATTATCAGCTCACGTGTCTTGCCTTCGTGTAGCTACACCAATTGATCAATTACCTCTTATAGATGCTCAGTTATCACAATCTCATCATCTTCTTAGGTCTTATGCTTCACAGCACAACCAACATGGTCATTCTCTTTCTCCCCATGAAAGGCAAGACCTAGACAACTTCCTGGTAGGTTCTTCTTCCCCATAAATTTGTCATTCTCTCTCTCTCTTTTTTATATACGTGTGTGTTGAGGGTTTGTGAAGACATACACACACACACACACAGTGGTGTTTTGTTTTGCTGTTTGCTTGTTTATGGGATGTGTGTTTCTTTTGCAGGCACAGTATTTGATAATATTGTGTACTTTCAAAGACCAGCTTCAACAACATGTCAGAGTGCACGCCGTTGAAGCTGTTATGGCCTGCCGTGAAATTGAGACCACCTTACAGGCTCTCACTGGTTTGTCCTCCCCCGCCTTCCTAAATGTCAGCCCTTGATATTTCCTTTTCTTTGGTGAATTAAGGTGTTGTACAATCATAATCAGCTTATATTTTAATCAATCATTTTGTGTTTTTTTTTTTGGATCACAAAATACGTGTATGACTTTATGTTTTCTATTAATAATTTTTAGATTCATACTAATTGAGTTTAAAATTAGTAATTAGCAGCTGGCTTAAGAAATTAATAAGATGCAATCAAAGAAAGCTTTCTTGTCTGTTTTGATTGCTTGGAAATATATACATATAATTTATGTTCTATACTTGTTTTGATGTTTGATGGGTTTGGCACATAGAAAGATAAGGTTTAGCCGTGTAAGTTTCTTATAAGTTTAAGAATAATCTATACTGGAGGCCGATGCAGTAGGGCCTACTAGTAGAAAAATCATAGTAGTAATTTATACTTGGAGTGGTATGTGTTTGTTCCTTGAAGGAGGATACCACCACCACCAACAACCTCCAACAAACAATGAGGTTGCATTCGAATATTTGGATTCTAGAATATTTTTGGTTCTGCTGATTTCCTCGAGCACTTTTAACTTAGTAAGATAATGCATAAGCCTTGTTTTCCTGGTGTCTCCATTTTCACAAGTTTCCTCTTAGGTATATAGTTGATGAAGACAGATCATATGTAAACGGGGAAAGAATTAATACTTGCAAACCACTCATCTTCTCAATAATTACCAAGTGGAGTTATTAGGCCAGTACATGAGATTAGATAGTACTCATTTACTTGTTAATGGTTTAGTCGTTTAGATCAGAAACCTTAATGTATGGTTTGGTAACCTTTGAGCAGTTTATTGCTAATTATGATTGCAATATGCTGCCGGTTATGCTTTTTTTAGAAATTATCCCTACAATTCTTAGCAGTACTATTGCCTTTCTTTGAGGTCCAGGCAAGATTTAGGAAATTGTACAACTTTAATGCTAGAGCCATTAATTAACTTACAATTTATCTCTATGGAAAGAGAGTACTTTTCAAAGTGAAATAGGTGACTTCTTGAACATTTTGATAAAGTCAACATATTCCTATGAAAGATGTTTGAATAAAATTTAAAATGAGGCCAAACATGTATATTACTTAATGTTTAATTCTTGGACTATTGTTTACAGAATAATGCAGACCAAGCTAAATTTTATATAGATTCTTGCTATGTATATTAAAATACATGTATGTGTATGTGTATGTGCATGTGTGTGTGTGTGTGTACATGGTTCCCGTATTGTATTGTATTGATAATTAATGCAACTTGTTTTAGCTTAGCTAGGAAAATGGTGCTTGTAAGGAAATATATTTCAGGATATATTTGCTGAAAGATGAGAATTCTGATACATCAAATAATTACATCAATTTTATGTACATGTGATCGCAATATTGAATGATTTTGTGTTTTTTAATTGATACGGGTTCACTAGTAATAATATTCGTTGTTTGATATCTCACAAATTCATTGATGGGAATAATTAATTTGCCACAAATGTTATATAAGATATCATGTTTTGAGAAAGATCTTTGGTTAGACCTAGGGTTGAGTGTGCACTGAGCTCTAGGTTGTACATGATCCAAACTAGGGTTATCCATCACTGAAATGTTGGATTCAAGCCTAGTTTATTCATGGAATATAAAGAAAACACCAATTAATTGAGAAGAGTAATTTTGAGTTCCAACTTTAGTACTGTTAGTTGTCAATGTAAAGATGATTTAACCTTAAGATCAAAAAAAGATGATTTAACCTTATATAATACCTACATGCTTTTGATTATGATTAGGTTGACCTTAAACCATGATATTGTTCCATGTGTTTAAATCATGAGTATATATTTTGTAGATTTTCTTTTGACAGATGTCATGGTCTGACCATAGAACTTTCATAGTCTTGGATTTAACTTATTCTTTGCTTGAGATATACTCAAAAGAAATTATGTCCCACTTTCCTCCCTCTGAGATGTGCAGCCACTCCCAAGAACACCGCGAAAAAACAACTTGCACTCAAAAGAAAAGGAAAAAAGAAAAAACTCAATTGATCACCACTCAATAGTTTTCTTGGAAGATTGTTCGCAAAATTCAAATAATGTACTATCTTAATCGTGCCTTGTTCGTATTTCGATTTCTTCTTGGGAAATGAGTTGGGGTTGTAAGAGCTCAAGGAACTTTCCGACAGCATAATTGCAGTGCTTGTCGATCAATAATGATAGGTGATCCCAACATATCATATAATTGAGATATGAGAGAAGATATGTTCCAAGTCATTCTTAAATATCGTCACATGATATATGACTTGATGAATGGTTAGAAACCACCTTAACTTTTATTTTCCATGTATCAAAGAAAAATCCTTTAGCCTGCAGAGATCATATTCCTTTTTTCCCTTTTGAATTATTCTATCCCTCTCCCCAGTACTTGCGTCCCAAGTGTCATGATATGTGGCAAAATGCTTTGTAAAATGGGTAAACTACTTATGTAATCTATTGGAAGCATGTCCTTCTATCATTCAGATGAGTTGCTGCATTCTCTTGTTGAAGTCAGGAAAAATAGCTTACCCAGGTGTTTTTTTTTTTTTTTCCTTGTTGAACTTCAATTTTACAGCATAAGGAGTACTACTAAATTCTAAAAATGAATGGGTGGTCATGAATCCCGATAGTTTTACCTATTTCCTTCTAGTATGCTGTCCTTCAAGATGGATTGATTATTTACATAAATCTCTTTCAGGTGTGACTCTAGGAGAAGGTACGGGTGCAACCATGTCTGACGATGAGGATGACCTGCAAATGGATTTCTCTTTAGATCAATCAAGTGCTGATGGGCATGACATGATGGGATTTGGCCCTCTGCTTCCTACAGAATCTGAAAGGTCTTTGATGGAGAGAGTTCGGCAGGAACTGAAGATTGAATTAAAGCAGGTGTGTGTATAAAACTGCTATAGAAAAAACTAAAGGTTGAAATTAAGCTGATTTAGCCAGCACAAAAAAGTAGATCTTTTATATGTCAAAACAAAATAAACCTGGACTTTTCTTAATTTGCAGGGCTTCAAATCAAGAATTGAAGATGTCAGGGAGGAGATATTGAGAAAAAGAAGGGCTGGAAAACTACCGGGTGACACTACTTCAGTGCTGAAGAATTGGTGGCAGCAACACTCCAAGTGGCCTTACCCAACTGTAAGCCACTGATCCAACTTCTTCACTGTTCAAAAAATATTTTACCATATCTACATTAATGCCATCCCATATTTGAAAATTTCTTGGCTCTTACCAAAACAAATAATTAGACACACAAACTAATGCTAGAGCTAGTGCATTAGCCCCCCTTCTCTTTTCCGGTTAGGGATATTATCATAAGCTTTGAATTAAAAACTTTATTTTATAAATAATAGCATGTCTGCATGATGATTTTCAGGAAGATGACAAAGCAAAACTTGTGGAGGAGACAGGGTTACAGCTAAAGCAGATTAACAATTGGTTCATCAACCAAAGGAAGAGGAACTGGCACAGCAACTCTCAATCGGTGACATCCTTGAAGTCCAAGCGCAAAAGGTAGACAAACCAATCCATCTTATTTGTTTCAACTGAGGGAGGGGACTGCAAAGAGGGGTGTTCTTACTTTATGTTGATATAGCTGTCACTGTATCCTCTGGGTTGCAGTACTTTCTACTTGCTAACAACCAGGTACAGGTCATGTAATAGGTGGAGACCTAATATCTCTTACATTTAAGGTTGTATATTCATGTCATTAACAGGATGAAGATTTTATTCTCTAGATCATCTCTTTCTTGCCATTGTTACCGGCCCATACTCTTTAATTACTTGCAAGGTTGTTTTCACCAAATAATCTGAATTTTCTTGATTATAAGAGCTAGGGGATTGATTAATTAGGAGTGCCAAGCCAATTCAAAGCTTCAAGAGTTAAAAAAAGATTACAGTGCTGATCTTGGTGCACTGCATCAAAACTTGGCAAAAATGCGGCAAGACTGCAAACGTTGACCCCCTCTAAATAGGGGAAAAGAAGAAGGAAGGAAGGAAAAAGGAGTGGTTTACGTAAATCTAATGCCCTCCTCCACACCATGCTATCGATGCTTTTTTTCAATTTTTAGAAAAGGAAAGAACAAGGGATGAATCTCTTTTGTAATAAAAAAAAACCTTCTTCAACCCTGATAAATTTATAGCACTAGTATCCATTATCCATATCGCTCTCTTTAAACAAAAAAGAAATCTAGGTGGAAGCCGTGGGAAGGTCATCTCCCGGTGATTAGTATTTTAAACATTAAAACCCTGAGACCAATTAATGAACGAGTTAAAGCCATTGTTGCTCTTAAGCCTCTTACTGCTTCAAGACCTTTTATGCTAGCTTAAGAATAGATTTTGCGTTTTAGATTGTTTATCGGCCCGGCAGCCCAGACTAATAGGATATTGGATTCTATCTGCTTTTGCTATTGTATATACGGTTTTTCCCCTTCATTTTCTCTTGCATGTGGGAATTATTCTTCGAATTCTAATTCTAAGATTTATTAAACTCCAATGTCTGAAAGTTGGGAAGTAAAGAGGCTGAGACCAAGAGCTGCCAACGTTGAAGAAGTTGCCTTTGGCGGTCTCGTACTTTAATTTAAGTACTAGAAGATCTCCAGAAAGTAACTTAAAGAGCTTAAACATGTTTCATTATCTATTTCTAAGATTTGAACTCCAATCTCCAACATCAAAACATCGGGGAGTAATTAAAGAGAGAGAATAAACCAATGCAACTGATATAAATATCTCTTGGATTAGGGTTTTTTTTATTTAGTAACACGAGAATAAAAATAGGAAAACCAATTGAATAGTTTCATTTTTTTAAAATGAAAAATATAACTGTACAAAAAGGCAATTGCTAATATAATAAAAAAAAACTATGATCTCAGCTTCAAAAAGTAAAATTCCTAAATAATTTTTAATCTTTTATTTTAATGAATTTAAATTAAAACCCAAAGAAAAAAATAAAGGACAAAACAAGTGGGTCTACAAGGCCAAACCCGACCGCCTAACCTTTTATTTGTTTAAAAAAATTAAAAAAATCAAAAAACATGTTGTCTGCTTTTCCAATTTTCAACTATTGCAGAGGTGATAAAAAAAAATCAAGCCTAGATTTTTTGGATCTAAAAACTTATTTTCACGTATTTCACCTAAAACATATATTTTCCTGCAATATAAATACTAAATAACATCTCAATAGAGCTTTTCTTGTCAAGCTCAATCTATATTGTTTACTTATTTAGTAAATATAGTAGATTCATAAGTAATCTAAGTATAGATTATTAGAAGACAATAAAAAAAAGTATTTAAATATTTATGTTATAACTTAGACTATGGAGTATATTATATTGGTTACCTAACAATACTCAAAAGATATAGTGATACTAATTAAATATCTAACACTAAGGATTCAAAATTCATAAGTGGTTATGTCTTCACATTTACTGGAGCAGTTGTGTCATAGAAATCCTTTTTAAAAAATGCATCATAACATCAACAATAGAATTTAAGTTTATTGCTCTTGATAAAGCTGGAGAGAAAACCAAATGAATTTAAAAAAATTTAGAAAATATTTCATATTGTTCAAAATCAGTGCTAGTTATTTGTGTCCATTATAATAGTAGGTCGGCAATTTGAAAGACACAAAGTAGTATATGTAATAGTAAGTCTAGATATATACATTATAAATATAATATCGTTAAACTCTTATTCTCAAATGGAATTATTTTTATTGACTATGTAAAGTGAAAGAAAAATATTATGGATTCGCTAACCAAATATTCAGATTTAATTCTTTAATTATCATAACTAATCAAAGGGTAATAATAGTGGGAATTAATTATGATTATTACCTGAATTAATTCATTAATTTTTTAACTTTCAAAATCCACTATAGAAAAAAAAAAGGTGAAGGAAGCGTTTCCTATAATGTTTTTTAAAATTTTACACATTTTTTCTCACCTCATATTTTTGTCTTTTCTTCTCTTTTTATGCTTTGTTTTTCCTCTCAAATCTAGAGCCTATGTTCATATTATTAAAAGATATTTAAGTTATATAATCTTTGATTCGAAAATCTTAGTTTAGAAGTGCATTTAAACCAAAATGGTATTGTTGGAATCTTGATAGGCATATTAAAGACAACCTATTTATATAAGTGAGAAGCAATAAAGTTTTAAGAAAAAATAATTTATTATTGACAACAATAAAAAAAATTTATTACTTTAAGGTGCTTCAATAAGTAAGTATCTTTTTTTTATTTTAATTAAGTATAATTATTTTTTATTATTATTATGCATATTAGGACTTTAATTTTATATCAATTGCAAGTTTGAGTATATGATTAGCATGCATGCTAATATTCTTTTATTACATTTATGTTGAAAACATGTTTTTCTTGAGTTTTATTCTTGCATGTTTATAAATTTATAAATTGTGTTTATTTTTATTTATGTTTTGTATGCTCTTATTATGATAAATTAAATATCTTTACTCACTAGTCTAATATATATATTTACTTCTTTGAGAAAACAAGTTGTTATTGACAATGAATTGAAATGTTTGATAAGTTTTTATTTTATTTACAGAAATTGAGGAAAAGAAAAAAAAATAAAAAATGTTATGAGAGTTGAGGGGTTAATTGACACAAACTAAAGATTTTGGGTAAAATTAAAACATCTGACAATTCCCATTCTGTAAGAAAGAACATGGTTCTGTCTTCTTCTTTTTTATATACAAGCAAAATGGTTCTATAAAGAAAAAGAGAATAATTTAAGGATTATGTTCCACATGTTGTCAATTCAGAACACACTAATTCAACCAGTTCCGTCGCATGCAGCAGGATCTTTAATTCATAATTCTTAATTAACTACCTCTGCAGCAGTCAGCAGTCCTCCTAAGCACGTTGCATTAATATTTTAATATTCTATTAATTTGATTATGAGATAAAATTGAAGTGCTGATCATCAAGTGCCCTTTTTCTTGATGATACGTATGATTCTTGAGATCTAGCATCACACATGTAAATGTAAATATTTCTTTTGGGAGCTAAGTTGGCCCAATTCAAGTTAGATTTTCATGATGGTTTACTAAATAGTAATCCACCAGTGGCCGCATTGTTGGATCAATTTTTTTATTAAAATAAATTAAATAAAAAAAAAATCCAAGATCATGGATTAAAAAAATTAAATAAAAAATTAATATGATAACATATTGAAACGAACTTTTTAAATTTATGATACTCGAGATAGTGATAACCCTTTAAATGCAAATCAAAACCAATTAATCCCACAAAAATCTAAACAAAACATATAAAGAAGACTAATTCAAAATATTTTTAAAAACTATTGAGACAATAATATATTAGATTGAATTTTATTTCTTGGCTTAACTCGCCAAACTCATAACTTAGGACATGAACTCCGTTAAGTTAAATGATGTTGTTTTTTCAATTTATTTTCTACCTAAATATATGATAATAAAAAAGAGATTTTTTTTAAAAAAACTAAAAAGATGAAATTAAAAGAAATAAATTAAATGAAAAAGAAGGAGGACTTTTTTTTAGATAATGTAAAATCAAACCGGGTAAAAAAAGTTTTCTCATCTTTGATCTGCTTTTTCAGATAATATTAAGGTTTAAAACAGCTATTATAAGACTTTTTTTGTCGAATAAAACTTAATGACATCAAAATTAATTTTTTTAGTGCCTAGAATTGATGACTTTATCTCTTTTTACTGGAATTCGACGACGTTCTATCTTCTTTATCAAACACATGGATTGAGAAATAAAAAAAATAAACTTTTAAAGCAAAATTAAAAATTGTTGGGATTGTGAAGGTTGACAAGTGAAAGTACGAGAATAAAAATAAATTTTGAATTAAAATTTAGATTGGTATTGAAATTCCTATGTGTTTTACACTTTGATCTTTATTTTTTAATTTGTCCCAAACTTTATAAATTATAACAAATTAAACCTCAATTTGAATATAGAAGGATGGAGTTGAAAAAAGAAATCGTGAAGAAAATTTTTTTGCTATGGTGATTTTCCTAGACATTTTACTGCTATAGTTATAATTATAACACAATGAAAGGCTCGTGAAAGCTATAGTCATCCACTCATAAGCTGTCGCATAAACTTGCAAGAAAGAAATTCTTAATATTTCTGGATAACACTGTATCAAATAAAATAATAATATTTAAATAACTATATGATTCAGTAATAAAAATTTTTTTGCTATGGTGATTTTCCTAGACATTTTACTGCTATAGTTATAATTATAACACAATGAAAGGTTTATTTTTCTTTGCGAGTATGCCGGGGAAGTAAATCTGAAATTGCAATAATTGACTCTATGCTGTTGTGGGAAAAAGAAAAGAAAAGACTTCAAAGATGGCTACTCAAAAGGCAAAAATCAATCGACTAATATAAGATGTCATCCACTCATAAGCTGTCGCATAAACTTGCAAGAAAGAAATTCTTAATATTTCTGGATAACACTGTATCAAATAAAATAATAGTTATTTAAATAACTATCTAGTAGATGATCTAGTAATAAAAATTTGAGATCAAAGGCTCGTAAAAGCTTATATAATCATTAATTTCAGGACTCATAGAATTACTCAAGATATACGTAAGCTAACTTGAATATTTACATTAATAATAATAAAAAAAAGTATTTAAAGATTTGTTTGAAGATTTTTTTTTATTTTTATCCTCTCGTAAGAGGAAAACAAAACGATGAAGTAATATTCCAAGCTATGCAGGCGAGGCAGTCCAAATTGGCCACCTCTTGTTGGCGCATATTTTAATAATTCTTTTTATAGAATAGGCAACTGGACTAGAGAGCCCAGTTATTAAAAAAGCGCTAGACGCCGAACTGTGTATGGTGGAGACAGGTTTCACAGGACTTTCTTTTCTGGCTGCTCAGGGAAGAGCGCAAAGACCCAGGACCTTTGACCAAGTAAACTACTTAAAAATGTTACTGAAAATCATCTTCATGATCGAACCAGTGTACCTTTATGATCTGGCTCGTAGTCGTTTTTAATTTGAATTCTATATATATTTAAGGATTTTTATGAATGCTATTGTTTGAAATATGATTGTGATGGAGCAGCGTGATTTATATATATATATATATATATATATATATATATATATATATATATATATGTTATTCTTGTGCAAGTTTATTGGTTAAAAAATTTATGAAAGATAGGTGTAAATTTTCTGTTTTTGAGTTTAGTTATCATGTACACATGAATCTAACGGGTTATCAAATTAAATATTTATAGATTTAGTTATAAGTTTGGTACAAATAAATATAAAAAACCTCTTATTTTGTTATAAAAATTTGTTTATTTTTTTTTAATATAAAATGTTAAGGTCAAAGATATTAATTTTTTAACACCTCTAAATGCATAAAAGTCTTTTAAGGACCTACTATATTTATTAGTATTGATGATATATAAGGGATATTTATCCCTCATTAAATACTATCAAGGTAAAATGATATCCCAACTCCTCTTCTCCATAAAAAAATATAATTCATGGGATATAAATGCTCTGTGAATTCTTCAGACATCAAGTCTATAATCTATTAATTCTCAATATTTTGCAGTATACATATTTTTAGAACTTTTATCTTTAAAATATCATTGTATTTTTTTTTCTAAAAAAATATTTATTTATGCATCGAAGAGTCTTTAAAACCACTAAATAAGACCTGTTATAGGTACCACTTACCATGCAAAAAAAAAAATAGATAAAATTATTAGAATTAAAAGATTAATCAATTATTTAATATATAAAACTTGCTTCTAAGTTTTTTAGATATTTTAAATTACCGTCTAATTTTTTATAAATTTAATTTAATTTTAATTAATAAAAAAATATGTTTCCTTAAAAAATTAAAACGATTAGTTAACATCATCACATATGGACAACATGACGTATGAGGTTGCGAAATTAGAAAATGTCCCCTTGATGGGAGGTGCGTTGTTTGTACCCGTTTGATGGAAAAGCAGATGGGTGTGTTCATGAAAGAAAGCCAAGAGGAAAGGTAGGTTTGGATAAGTACAAATAAGCCCTCACCTATACATTGAATCACGAATCAGTCCCCAACCTTTTTCATTACTTGAACACTCTAAAAGAATTGGGATTACTTATAATATTTTGTTGTTTATATAAACACTAAACCAAATTAATATATTTATTTAATCGTTTAAATAACAAATTTATATTGTAGTTCAGTTGATTGGTGCACAGGATAGACCAAAGGTTACGAGCTGGAATGATAGCCATTTTTTCATGGTGAAATACAACATGTAATCTATCAATTTTTTTTAAATAAAAGATGGATGATATATCATCGAACCTCTTAATAAAATAAAAAAATTAAGGCCGCGCGCCAACTATTTTCTATCTTTTTCTTTGATTTTTTTGCACTCCTAAAAAAATTTATCAAATTCACTTACTTTTTATTTTTTAAATGGTTATTAAATACTATTATAAATTTTTATTTAAGTTTTAATAAAAATAATTTCAATTATTATGTATATAATATAAAAATAATAATATTATTAATAAATTATTCATGAAAATTTGATTTAAATAATTTATTCAGTAAATATATTTTGACATGATTTTATTATATTTATGATTTTTTAGACCTTCAATGATTCAATCACACATAAAATATAGATATATTTTTTGTTAGCTTGCTGTAATGATGATAATTTTTTTTTCCCCATAAACAATAATTCTAATTAAAAATCTAATGTTCTCTAAGATAAATAAGAGATATGTTAATAAAAAAAATACATCCTGATGGAAAAAGAAATTTTAAAATGATTATATTTTAAGATTTAACAACAATGTCAGAAAATTTTCTGGATATTTTTTTTTTAAAAAAAATTATGATCATTTATAACGTAGCATGGGTATACAGACTAGTAATTA
The DNA here is from genome assembly GCF_000002775.5 of Populus trichocarpa. NCBI lineage: Eukaryota > Viridiplantae > Streptophyta > Magnoliopsida > Malpighiales > Salicaceae > Populus > Populus trichocarpa. The sequence goes on along the minus strand of NC_037285.2, from coordinate 9,054,590 downwards.
TGAAATTTGTTGAGGTAAATAGTTTTTATTTTTAAATGGAATGATAACGTAAACAGTAAAAAAAGTAATTATTTTATTCTAAAACAATTAAACTTACTTAAACATTATAAAAATATTTTACACTTAACACCCATCATCCAGCCTATTACTATCCGTGAAGAAAGCCATATCCGGTGAAGTTTTTTCCAGATTTACAGGATAGCCTAATCAATCATGCCATTTCAATGTAATGTATATCAACAAATATGATAAATTATAACAAAAAAAAAGAAAAAAAATCAAATAGATATAATGTATTTTATGGCAATGAATTTTCACTTTTTAAGTCATATATATGCTTGAGATAGGAAATTTCTATAACTTTAATTTCATAATAAATAAATTGATAGAAGATGAATTAGGTAGAGCAAAGAAAGTATGGGGAAAAACTAGTAAGATTTCAAGGAGTGGCGGTTAATTTGTAGTCATCTTGTTTCTCAATTCATTTTGTTGAGAGAGAAAGAAAATACCCAGGCCCCCCAAGCACGCGCTCTTGTAGAATTTGAATGCCACCGCAACGGTTGTCAACAATTGTTCATTGATAGCATGTTGTTAACGTATAACTGCCGAAGCCAAAAGAGCATTTCAAGTTTCAACCTAACTAGTTAGAATCAAAATAAACTGATAGCAAGGACATTTCCAAGCAGCTCAACCATTCAGGGCCGAGAGTCAACGACATCGTCTCAAGGTTCTTACATAATAGTATTCATATCCAGTTTGATTTTTCTGAAGTGGTTTTCATTGTCACAAATACAAGAAATCTATGGATTAAATACAACCTTCTACTAACTTTCTCAATTTCTATATTCTGTGTTCCCATTTTTATGTTCCACAAGTTGCAATCCCACCTTCTTTTACTCGTTCAACTCTCATCTTCTTTCTTCTTTATAATGCTCTCTTTAAACCCCCTCTCTCAGCTGAATTCTCCTTCTTCCTCTGTTTCCTCTCAAAGCCCTTTGGCCCTCATTTCCTTTTCCAGTAATTTCTTGCCCATCTAGAGGTGCACAGATTCATTGTTAGTGATAGTTTATCCTCTAGAGACTAGCAACAACTTGGTATTTGTCCAATCTAATTCATTCCAAGATTCTTTCTTTCTGTTCATTCAATACACAGCCAGGAATTGCCTTCTGGTCCATATAATTCAACTGTTTTCAGCTAAAGAGAATACCAAGTCCTTTATTATGGCTCAAATTGATCATACATTCTCCTTCGGGGGCTCACACCATAATCAGGGTCAACAAGCAGTGCCATTTCCCACCAATAAAGGGTCTTTGAAAGTCTTGCCCCTGCATGGCAACTTAGAAATACGGGTTAAGGAGGCTAAAAACCTTCCTAACTTAGATGTTTTTCATAAGACTTTAGGGGATATGTTTTCGAAATTCCCTGTGAAGTTCGGCAATAAGATTGAAGGGCATGTAGGTAGTAAGATCACCAGTGATCCATATGTCACTATTTCGGTATCTGGTGCTGTAATTGGGAGGACTTTTGTGATCAAGAATAATGAGAACCCGGTGTGGATGCAGCATTTTGATGTTCCTGTTGCGCATCATGCTGCAGAGGTTCATTTTTCTGTCAAAGATGATGATATCGTTGGCTCACAAATGATGGGTGCTGTTGGGATCCCAGTAGAGCAGTTAATCTCAGGCATGAAAATTGAGGGAATTTTCCCGGTTCTTGGTTCTAATGGGAAGCCCTGTAAGGCTGGAGCTGCTTTGAGTTTATCAATTCAGTTTACTCCAGTGGAGAAAATGGCAATTTATCAGCAGGGAGTGCGTTCAGGTCCTGATTATAATGGGGTTCCTGGCACATATTTTCCTATTAGGAGAGGAGGTAAAGTTACTCTCTATCAAGACGCTCATGTTCATGATGGTTGCCTTCCTGATTTGAAGCTTGATGATCATGTTCAGTTTGAGCATAGAAGTTGCTGGGATGACATCTTTAATGCTATCAGCCAGGCTCGGCGATTGATTTACATTACCGGATGGTCTGTCAACTATAAGGTTAAATTGGTACGGGGTGGTAATGACGGCAGAGATTGTACATTAGGAGATCTTCTCAAGACCAAGTCTCAAGAAGGAGTTAGAGTGCTGCTTCTCGTATGGGATGATCCAACCTCCAGGAGTGTTTTGGGATTCAAAACGGTAAGAAAATCAACTCAATTTCATGTATGATGCTGCTTTTGTCATTATTCAGACCAAATTTCCATATTAATTTCATTTTTCTGGATACCTCTAATTTCCATATCAATTAAATCTTTGTGGATACCAGTTCTGGTAAGTTTGATAATGGTTATTCTTCGCTGTAAGGTCTTTCATGTTTAAAAGTCTCAAGGAATGGCTCACTGTTGGAGAGGCTACGACAATGCTTTTGCTCGTTTGATCTATGCCCTCCCACACCAAAAAAGCAGGGAATAGTATATAGTTTATTGCTATAAGAAAGCTTCTTGGTGCTTCCACAGTAAATAGGCAGTTAAATATGGCAACACTCAAAGTAGAAAACTTACGGCTTTTAGTGAATTTTATTGCTCACTTTACCTTCAAATGTGTGAAGTCTATAGCTGCTGGATATGATGTTTTCAGAGAATTACCTAAATTTCCAATTGCATAATATTTTCTATCAGTAATTTTTTCTTGGGATTAAAAAACGTTTGTAGTTTGCTCATCCACTGTCATTCCAGCATCAATTGCATACTCACAAATTTCTCTCATGCTTAAAAATGGTTGACTGTTTCCTCTTGTATTAGGCATTGATCAAGTTTTGTGGTGTGTAGGAAGGGGTCATGCAAACCAGTGATGAGGAGACTCGCCGTTTTTTCAAGCACTCGTCAGTACAAGTGCTACTCTGCCCTCGATCTGCTGGAAAGGGACACAGCTTTATCAAAAAGCAGGTTGGATATAAATAGTCACTATCTACTTCTCTATGGTTCAAATGCTACTTATGTGAGAGCATTATAATAAGCATCTGGCGTTTCTTTGCTTTGATAGCCATTCACCTGCATTGATTTCACTGAAGATTCTAAGATCAATTTATATTTATGAATGTGCATGTAAGTGGATTACGTTGGTACATGATATGTATACCACATGGTCTGAACCTCTTGTTATTTATTTTTTGTTTATCAGGAAACTGAAACCATCTATACACACCACCAGAAAACAGTGATAGTGGATACTGATGCAGGTCACTTTAGAAGAAAGATCACAGCATTCGTTGGAGGTCTTGATTTATGCAAGGGTCGATATGATACTCCACAGCATCCTCTTTTTAGGACATTGCAGACAGTGCACAAAGATGACTTTCGTAACCCTAATTTCACGGTAATCTCACAGTTGATGTTCTTGGGTGCTATCAGATATATATCATATAAGTTGCTCCAGAGATGACAATCTCTTAATTATCTAGCGAGGCTTATGCACACGCATATGATTTATCTAGCATATCATTGTGTTGTCAGTTGCAAAATGCTTCATAAATCAGTCACAAAGAGATGCTAACAATGTAATGTTTCGGGGGTCGCTAATCAGGAGCCAGCTGGTGCCGGTTGTCCAAGACAACCATGGCATGATTTGCACTGTCAAATTGATGGTCCAGCAGCCTATGACGTCCTCACCAATTTTGAAGAGCGTTGGTTGAAGGCATCAAAACCCCGTGGGATGCAAAAATTGAAGGCATCATTCGATGATGCATTACTGAAGCTTGAAAGAATTGATGAAATATTGGGGATAGCAGAACTTCCATCCCTTGCCGAGGATGATCCAGAGGCTTGGAATGTTCAGGTACTCAATGTCAATTACTTCTTTGTCTCCAATCTTGGATTCCTGATCTACCACATATGAGAGCGTGTCCATGTGTCTATCCCCTGACCAGATCTCCTTTAACTGAAGGTTTTCCGTTCTATTGATTCCAATTCTGTGAAAGGCTTTCCAGATGACCCGAGAGATGCAACTAGCATGGTGAGAAGACTTTGACTTGGAGCCCCTTCTTTTCTCCTTCTCATGAACAAATCATGAGCATTATTTTTTCATACAATTCAGTGCAGGTAGTTTGCTAACAGGTATGTTCTATTTTGTAACAGAACTTGGCATGTGGGAAGAATGTAATTATAGACATGAGTATACACACCGCATATGTCAATGCAATCCGTGCTGCCCAACATTTCATCTACATTGAGAACCAGTATTTTCTAGGTTCATCATATAATTGGGATTCTCACAAAGACTTAGGTAAGGAATTCTATACTTTGAGATAGAGGTAAAAGGAGATATTTCTGTATTTTTCTTGTTCATTTATCAAGGTTAACTTTTGAGCTCTGGCCCTTCTTTGCATCTTATTTCTTGACTTTTCTTGATGATAAGAAACAATATTCTAGATGATTCCCATTTCTAGCTAGTTTAATGCTTTATTAAACATGATTAGCACAAAACGCATTGCTGAAAATTCATTGTTCTTTGACATGGTATCAAAGTTTTATTGACTAAGCGGTCACGAGTTCGAATCTCACCACTCCCATTCTATTTGATAAAATTAATAGCACTAGCATGAGCCCCTCAAAGGGCTTTCACTTAAGAGAGATAATATAAATAAATATCTTGGAGCCTCACCTAACAATACCATGTTCTTTCTTATAGAACAGATGTGTCCATAGCAATGGTGCTAAAGTAAAATCTAGAGCGAAGGCTCCAAGTAGGATTGTCCATGTTAGGAAGTTATCGAATGAACTAAATAACTGTAGCATAGTTGATGATCTATAGAAAATTCTAATGGTTATGGACAAAGTAAGATTTAATTTTGGACACCAGATTCTGCTAATTGTAACCAGCTTTTGGTTCCAAAAGTGGGAATGTAAAAATTTTGGATTGCATATTAGTGGCAGTTTGTTACATCCCAAGAATTCTGTTACTTCTCCCAGCATCTTGTCTTCCAACTTGCATCTCTAAAGACAGTTAGAATCGTGTTTATCATCTGCAGGAGCAAACAACTTAATACCCATGGAAATTGCCCTTAAAATTGCTGACAAAATAAGAGCACATGAGAGGTTTTCTGCATATATTCTTATCCCAATGTGGCCAGAGGGAGCTCCTACAAGCGCACCTATACAGAGGATTCTCTTTTGGCAGGTAGGCATGATTTACTATTTGAGAAGAAAGAACTAAATACAGCATGTCATCAGTTACCAAATTAGCATGAGCTTGCATGTGAATTTGAATCAACCACCAGTTCCTCCTGAAATCTCTCATAGAACAAATAACTACGTTGTCGGGTCAATTCTACTTTTGTTCTCTTCTCCACGTGATGCATTTTTTGAAAATCCTTCTGGGAATTGTTTGATATTTATTTAGAAAAAAATTGCACCTGGATGTAACCCATGAGGTGAATATGACAATTGCTGTGTATTTTTAACTAGTGTTACTGTTATCTGTTGCAGCATAAAACAATGCAAATGATGTATGAAACAATTTACAAGGCCTTGGTGGAGGTTGGACTGGAAAATACATATGAGCCACAAGACTATTTAAATTTCTTCTGCCTTGGCAATCGCGAGGCGTTAGATAGGGAGAATGGTGTGCAAAGCTCTACTCCTGGAAACACTCCTCAGGTTTGTCTTTTCGTAACTAGATGTTGACTATTTCGATGAGCTTTCTCTTTGGGAATCATCATGTTCTCGAAATAACATTCAATCGGTGAAACAGGCACGGAGTGAGAAGAGCAGACGCTTTATGATTTACATTCACTCTAAAGGAATTATAGTGGATGATGAATATGTAATATTGGGATCTGCGAACATCAATCAACGGTCCATGGAGGGCACCAGAGATACTGAGATAGCAATGGGAGCATATCAACCCAACCATACCTTGGCAAGGAAAAACTCTCGTTCACATGGGCAGGTAAACTAACTGATTGGACAGATTTTTTGCATTCATCAAACTTCAGGACCAGTACTTAAGTCCAAACGTATATTAACATCAATATACTGATTTGACGACATTTTTCAATTTATTTTCATTCGGAAAGTTTTGAGATTTATGTTTCTTCTATAAACAGAAGCCTGCAAGACCAAAACAAATTTGATTTCAACTTTTCTCGTGTTCCTGAAGTCTTATCATTCCAATAAGTGCAATTTTTTGGTTATTTTCTGTCGAGTGCAGGTCTATGGATATAGAATGTCACTATGGGCAGAGCACATAGGAGAGCTTGAGGAGTGTTTTGAGCAACCAGAGACTATTGAATGTGTGAGACGTGTAAGGTCCCTTGGTGAACAGAACTGGAGACAGTATGTAGCTGATGAGGTAACAGAAATGAAGGGTCACCTTCTGAAGTATCCAGTTGAAGTTGACAGAACAGGCAAGGTCAAGGCTCTCCATGGCAGTGAAAAATTCCCAGACGTTGATGGTAACATTCTAGGGTCTTTCATAGCCATTCAAGAAAATCTCACTATTTGAGCTCTCACTTAAGCATCACCAAGCCATAGTTGTTTTGCTTATTTTCTCAATCAAGATTCTTTTGCATGGAGTCTGATGGAATAGCACCGCTTGTTTTGTTTTCATTTTAGGCCAGTGTCTGGCTAGTTTCTCCCCCCCCTTCAATTTGTAAAATAGTAACAGCAAGATCCGAGCTTGAGGCCTGCCTCCTCCACTGCTTCTTCTGAACTAAATGTATATCGGCAAATATCGAGTTAGAACTTATTTCGGAATTTGCTCCGTCCTTCTCGACACCTCGACTTCTTTATATAGTAATTGATGATCGAGTTCGTTGGTTCACTTGTGCTCTTGTTTTTCATATCCACCTCGATAGAGAAATTACTTATGCTCTTGTTCTTCATTTTGATCTTCCACAATATTTTTATTATAAGTTTAACTTAACAATTATTGCTCACTTTTAAACTCCGGAACAAGTAAATAACAATCATAACTAAATTGGTTTTTATTAATACAATTTTAATTTTCAGTTTTTTTTTTTAATCTATAATATCAACACCTGCTTAACTTATAATCATAACAAGACTAAACAGAGGTGTCATTGAAAACGTAAATTTTATAAATTTCAACATAACATAGTCAAAATCTAAAGTATGTTAACTCATTCCAACATTTCTAATTAAATAAAAGTTAAAATTTACATATTAATAAAGTATATTTATCAATTATATTTTATAAAATAAAAATTATTCCCGCTTACCTAAAAATTTCAAGTATAAAATAAAAATAGACAAGGATATCATTTATTTATCTCTCTTTCTCTCTCTCTCTCACAAACATATTTTTTTATATATATATATATTAATGTTGGTGTTCGGATCAATTTGTGCTCATCTCGATTAATTTTATAGGCCCTGAAGTTAACAATCATATAAGTTTTCAATGGTTTTAAATTTTATGGGACTCGAACTAATGACCTTTAAAAAGTAAATTTAGAACCTGGACAGTGAGAAATATTTAAAAAAATTGCATTTATAATTTTGTTGATTTCAAGATTTAAACTAAAAAAATAACAAATCTCGTTCCTTACCGGACAATCACCAGCAAATATATCTGTAAGCTAATATCTTCACTTCTTTCTTTCTACTTGCATGTTTTTCGTTGCGTTAAAAATGCTATTTGATTAAAATTTGATTTATTTAAATTATTATTTTTTAGTATTTTAAATACTAATATAAAAAATTAATTTTAAAAATAAATAAATATGTTATTTTAGTATATTTCTAAATAAAAATCAAAAATAAATTTTAAAAAATAAACAAATATATTGTTTAAATATATTTCTAAAAAAATAAATTTAAAACACAATTTCTCACACACTCTTGAACAGTAAACATATTATATACCCCCACACACTCTTTCTCACGTACACAAATACACACACATTTGTGTAGTATCATCCCCAGATCCAAAATCATTCACGCTTCATCCATCCCTTCCTCTCCTCTCTCAAAAAAATGGGATTCGAATCTTCGAACGGCACAGCATCACCAAAACTGCTCAAATTCCTCATCTACGGACGTACTGGCTGGATCGGTGGACTCTTAGGCAAGCTTTGCCAATCCCAGGGCATCGACTTCACCTATGGTTCCGGTCGCCTTGAAAACCGACCCTCCCTCGAAGCCGACCTGGTTGCCGTTAATCCCACTCATGTTTTCAACGCTGCCGGCGTTACTGGCAGGCCTAACGTCGATTGGTGCGAATCCCATAAAGTCGAGACCATACGAACCAATGTGGTCGGCACACTGACGTTGGCTGACCTTTGCAGGGAGAAAGGTTTGGTCTTGATTAATTATGCTACGGGCTGTATCTTTGAGTATGATTCGAGCCATCCTCTCGGGTCGGGTATTGGGTTCAAGGAGGAGGATACTCCGAACTTTATCGGTTCTTTCTATTCCAAGACTAAGGCCATGGTATGGTAGTACTATATCTTTAAAGTTATGTTTTGTTGTACAATATGATGGTCTTTGTTTCTCTCTCTTTTTTTTATTAAGATGTGTTTAATTGGTGGCATTTGTAAGACAATGTGTTGGTTCTATGCATTTTGCTTTATGGATCTAATTAAATATATACTTGCTTAGTGGAGTAGGGTGAATCGCAGTTGTGCATGTAATGCATAGTGTTGGATCCAGTAGAGTAGTGTTAATTATATGCAATATTTGGTTGTTGTTAGAGATGTCATTAATCGGAATAAAATGCAAAATAAACTTAATCGTGTTCTTCTTCTTTTTCAATTTTTATTTGGAGCTAAGGAATTCTTTCGTGCATCTCTTTCGCTTTTTTATTTTCCAGTTTTTGCATTCTTGATTAGATGGAACATAGAAAACGATGTTAATGTCTGCAATGTGTTATAGATTTAATAGATTCTGATTTATGCTTCTTTTCTGATATTTGAAAGGTAGAGGATTTGCTCAGGAATTATGAAAATGTTTGCACATTGCGTGTCAGAATGCCCATTTCATCTGATTTAGCCAACCCTCGCAATTTCATCACAAAGATCACTCGATATGAGAAGGTAGTGGACATTCCAAACTCGATGACAATCTTGGATGAACTCCTTCCCATCTCCATCGAGATGGCAAAGAGAAACCTTACTGGGATCTATAACTTTACAAATCCTGGAGTGGTTAGTCACAATGAGATTTTAGAAATGTATCGGGATTACATTGACCCCGATTTCACATGGAAAAACTTCACTCTTGAGGAGCAAGCAAAGGTAATAGTTGCCCCAAGGAGCAACAATGAGCTTGATACTGCCAAATTGAAGCAGGAATTCCCTGAGCTCTTGCCAATAAAAGAGTCCCTTATCAAGTATGTCTTCAAGCCAAATCAGAAGACAGCTGCTGCTTGATGCCACCAAAGGGAAGTCATGGATGAACTGTTGTCCATTAAGAAGTTCTTCGTTATTTATGTGTTCAAGCCGAATGAAAATGTCACAGGTGCTTGAGTTTTTTACGTTTGGATATTTTTGGTGTTTTCCTTGTTTCCATATATTAAAAATTGCTCATGTGGGCTCATTTGATCTTTCCACCTTAGAGGTTCTTCTCAAATGACATGCATATTCCACCATTTGTATCTCTATCTTGTATTTGCAACTTGATGATGAATAAATTGGTTAGAGGTGAATTGATTTATCAAGTTATAAATATATTTTTGCAAGTTAATTTGTAATGTATGGCACAAGCTGCTTTGCCTTTAATCAATTATGTTCTGATACTAGTTTTTGAAACTCTTTATGTGGTTTATCATTTCAACAAAATATTTGATTTTTACTACGAATCTTGATTAGTTGTCTTGTTTTCTCAATGTGAATTGTTAAAATGACTAAAAAGTCCCTTCCATCAAACCTTTTCTCTTGGTGGAGCATCTTAGACCCCGTTTCAAACCGTATTTTATTAAAATTATATTTTTTATTTGTTTAAAATTAAAAAAAAATTATATAATTTTTGATATTTTAACGATGTTAAAAATAATTTTTAAAATATAAAAAAAATATTATTTTAATATATTTAAAAAAACACACTTTAAATCATACCCATTGGACCCAAATGTGGTAGCCTACCCTGCTGGCGTGTGAGGAAGGTGGAGGTATCGCAGCCGACATGAGTCAACCACACATTATACTTGATAAAAATTATTCATAAAAGCATTCAAAAGATTCGAGTCAAAGGATACAGCTATATTTCAATCAAGCAGGGGCAGTACAGATTTGAAAAGCTAACTGCAAGGAACACAAACGTCAACATGAAAAATCATCAAAATGGATTTTAGTGTGTTAGTTGCGTCCAAGGATACCCGGTCTTGTACAAACGGAAGGGCCTCCGAATTTGTCTGTCTTCTGTGTCGTCATTGAGGAAGGGGGTATTCCGTGCTCATAACCAGGGAGGGTTGCTTACTCTGTTGATCTGATGTTGTTTAAGACTTTTGACTCTTATCTTCATCTCTGATTACTGTTTCCAGTAAGGGGAAACTGAAAGCAAAATCTTTACTGTAAAATGAATCGGCCATTATGGCACCAACACCATTAGCAATTACAACCCCAGAACCAGTCACCAAGGCATCACAGATAACAGTCTTCTGCTCCACTTTATAGGAATTCAGAGCTTCAAGAATGCAGGCATCTCCTCCCCAAATTAATGGATATATGGTCCCGTCGAGGTCAAAGTTATTAATGGAGAGTCCTTTCATTATACGTCCAATAAACCATATATTTGGTATCAGTAATAAGATTAGTGAGAATTCTACTGTTAATAACAACTGCAGTACTCATGTGCTCACATTTAAGACTTCTCCGTTGCCAAGAACAACTCGTGCAATAAATTTCCTATCAATGGTGCTGGCAGCTACCGTCAATGTCCATGGTGCATGGTTGGAGAGTGAGTATGGATAGGGTACAGAATTGCCAGCAGAATTTGAGGTCAGTATACCATTTTTCATGGCATGGAAAGATCCAATTGTGATAGGATCTTCCATATATGGTAATGGCCAGTCAGAACCAAGGGACACAGATATAATATTAGCACCATCTGCTATGGCATCATCAAATGTTGCGAGGATATCTGCACTTGAACATCCAAACCTCCAGCAAACTTAGTACATCGCAATTCTTGCATTGGGAACTCCAATTCTTGCAACTCCTTTAGTTGGGACCAAAGTAGCTCGCTCCTTGCACCTCACGGCCTGCTACTGTTGAATAAGGATGGGTTCCATGTCCCTCGGAGTCTATAGGGGATGGGAAGTTCGCTGCAATTTCAAAGGTTCCATTAGTTACAGAGTTAAAGGTGAAGCAGTGGGGAACGCAATCAAGATAATGCTTGTTGCAGGTGACCAGGGCCCTTTCCTTTCCATTTAGCAGATGGAGCACTCATTCCTTCATTATTGAAGCTCTCAGCTTCTGACAAGATTGCTACATTGTGAAATCATCAAAAGCTTGTAATTAGCACATGATCTTGAGTTTTAGCCAAAGTGAAACAAATAATATTAAAACGTAAACCTGTGTCAGAAGACCAATAACAACATTTCCTTCTAGGGGTGCTCCAAGTTTGCCTTGAATAACAACATCAAAAGCTTGTAATTAGCACATGATCGTGTAGTTTGAAGGGTTAGAATGTGATTTGGAATGACTGAAACAACATCTTCCATTTCTGCAGCCAATTTCGATCCTATTCAACACTGAACAAAGCTAATAAAAACTTGAATCCTAGTAACCATTTGTTTGAGTAAAAGTCACCTGATAATTTTTCGAGCTCTTCAGCTGCAAATCCAATGACACTCTTTCCATAACTATATACCAGACTTTTTTTTTCTGATTCAGTACTGCATTTAGAAAACTTTTCGATGTTTGATCAGGTTATTTAAGATCAAAGCCATGTGGGGCCCTCGAAGGAGCACAGAAGCATATAAACGGGAACAGGAAATATACCTATACTTTTATGTCAACATTTGCAACGCTGAAACGATATATTCTGCTGGAAGTGTTGCGAAGTTCTTTCTGGTTTTATGGAAACAAGTCTTTCTTTCCTTCCTTTTTTTTTTTTTTTTCTTTTTCGAATGGCTCTGTAAATAATTTGGACCGAACTGTCATCGACCAAAATCAACATATAAGTAGGGAAGATAATGGGTAGCTATGTATAGGATTTTTTTTTATATTTATATCCTATTATCTAGGTAAAAAATTTATATATTTATAAATTATTTATTGGATTTCGAGTATTCAATGAGTATTCACTATCTACTATCATTTATTAATCAATAAAAAATAAATTAATATATATATATGTGTGTGTATTAATAAAAAAAATGATAAATATTATTTTTATATCAATATTAAGTATGTATAACATATATTATATTAAAAAATCTAAATATTCTACGAATATATTTATATAATATAAATATATATTTCAGGTTAGGTTTGGACGGGTTTCAGATCGGATTTAACAATATTTATACCATACTCATTATTCGTTAGGTTCAAAAAATTCTTACCCATTCAGATTAGATTAGGTTAGTATTCATCAGATTTGGATTATATTGTCATCCCATAAGTGTAAAGATAATTAATAGATTTTTTCTGTTAAATTTTTTTTAATATACTTGATTAACTAATTAGGTAGGGAAGCATTCCTACATCAATATTGTTGTGATAAGTTTTGAACTTATTTACGTATAGTTCACTTAATTTAAAATTTCAAAAGCCTTAGAATAATTACCTGAAAACCTAAAAAAATTTGGGACTTTTACTGTTCAGCTATTGTAGATTAACAATGCCGTTTTCTTTTTAATTTTCATTTTGATCATCGAATTTTTTTTTTCTCAATTTCATTTTTTTATATGGTGTTGGTGAAATTTTGTCTGTTTAAGTTTTATTTTCTTTGAATATTTTTGGGAATTAAATGTGTTTGGGAAGATTCATAATTTGACTAGGGACTAATTTAATAAAATAAGATTTCAATTTATAGAATGAAGAATAATTAAAAGAATGACCAAAACAAAATCCAAAAAATAATTATTGGTCTTTTTTGTTCTTATAAGAAAAAAATCATTTTCATTGCAATAGTCATCATTTTTACATCCTTGGTCCTTTTTATTTTAGAATTTTATGTTTAGATCCAAAATTTTATTTTTTTCACGTTTTAATGCCTGATTTTCAGGAGATAAGAGAGAAGGCTATTGGGAAATATGTGAGAGAAAGTGGTTTGCTAGCCATGTTTCGACAATAAAAAAAATGATTTTTGTGTCAATAAATTTCAATTAACGAGATGAGTATGATTAATGTGTTTTGGAACTTTTATCTTCAAAAAAAAAAGTTGATTGCGTTTAAAGTAAGTTTTATTTTATTCAGTTTAATTTGTGTCTTTGGATCAATTGAAGGGTTTTTTGAGGTTGAAAACAAATTTATTGAGATTTTTAGAGTGTTTATTAAGTGTTCTAGGGTGAAAATAGGTTTTTAGGTTAAAAAAACTTAGTACCCAACTTTTTAGTCACTTCTTTGATAATCAAAATCTATATCAGTTTATCTGATTTGTACACATCTCATTGACTCATTCCCTGACCTCTTTCTATAGTCTTTTTTTTTCAATTTTTTTTTAGATTTTAATTGTAATGCACTATAAATAAAATATTTAACATGATATTTCATCTCCACCAACTCAAAAATATCTAATTTATAATCATTAGGATCCTCACAACCATCACCCAAATACATCTTAACCTCTTTTTTTCTTTCTACATCATCTTTTTCCTCTAAATGTTTTTCAAATTGAGAAGCCAAGTCATTTAACCTATCATCTACCATCATCGAATCAACATTAACATCTTCACTTATATCAATGCCAACACTATGGACAACCTTAACATCCTCATCTACATTCATATAATGCAAACAACCTTAGCAAAGTATCTCTAACCTTCTATAAAATTTGCAGTCTCTTCAATATCATACAATCTCCGAGAACAAAATCTTATTTACTTTAATTTGAAACATGGATCGGATCTAACACAATAGCCATATACAACATAAAGTTTTGTGTATCTTGATCTCCCTGATAGTTTTTATACTTTGTCATCGTATTCTTGACCATTTTATTTACATAAATATCTTTACTTCTACAAAGTTGAGATATATTTGTGTGTATGAAAATTAATTTATGAAAGAAAGAATTAGATGTCACATATAAAGAGTTAGAAAATTTCAATGTAACCATATAAAATAGTTTTAATAACTTCACAAAAGATCTAGCCTTTTCTCAATCTTCTAAAACAGCAGGACCTAAGGTTTTTTTTCTCATTTGAATTAACATTAAAGTAACTCAACTACCTAGGATCGATTTCTTCTAACCTCATAAAAACCACATCAAATTTCTCAGTCGCATTTAGTATCATATAGTTAGAGTTCCATCTAATTACAATATCCAAGCAAACTGATTATTTATTTCTAATTTTCAACCTCTCCGTACATTGGTTAAAAACAAGTTGTCTAGAAGGAGAAGATCTAACAAATGTTATTGCATTCTGAATCTTAACTATGACATGTGAGCCTACCCATGCATTTGAAAACCTAGACTTAGGGGGAATACCAAAAACAAATCTAAGAAATACCAAATGACGTGTCATCTAGATTTTTTTTTTCAAAAAATACATGTACACCCCTAGTACATTTTAAAAAAATAGAGCACCATGTTAGCCTACCCTTGCAGGCTCATGTCCGAGCCTTTTCTAATTAGACCATGCCTAGCAACATCTAGTTTTATTTTTTTTTGTAATTTTGTCTTTTAAATCATGCTTTTTATATGTTTTTTTTTAAGATTTTTTTAAATTTATATTTAAATTAGTACACTTTCTCTCTAATTTTCTATTTTTGGTATTTAGTCTTTTTTAAATAGTGATTGTTTTTTTAATTATTTTGTATGTTTTTAATTTCTTATGAGATTATTCTAATTCATCTTTATCAATAAATAATATTTATTTTTGGATAGTATTTCTGTTAAGTGCAAGCTTGTGATATATATTTTTTCACCTTGATTTTATTCAATCAGTTGTGTGTGTGTGTGTGTGTGTCTGTTTCTACTATAATTTTATTAAATAAAAAAATAATTTTAATAAACAGAGTCATTGAACACTATCGGGTAAATCAACTATATTACGAAATCAAATATCTTGATATACATTTATCTCTTGACTCTTATTGATACGTATTTAGTTATCGTTAATAATATTTTTTATTTATCATTAACACAAATTATTCTTGATTTATTTAATTAAATTGGTGCATAAATTTTTTAATTTATATGTATAAAAACATGTCAAAAAAAACTTGCATGTTTAATTTTTTTAATGAAAAATTAATCCTCAACACCACAAAATTTAAAGTGTTGTTTGGTATTGTTGTAACGGTTGATTTTTAAAGTGTTTTTTGTTTAGAAATGTATTAAAATAATATTTTTATTATTTTTTAGAATTTATTTTTTATATTAGCACTTCAAAAACGATCTAAAAATACTAAAAAATAATAATTTAAAAAAAATAAAAAAAAATTAATATTTTTCAAAAATAATTTTAAAATACAAAAACAAATAGATCAAAATATCTAGCAGTGAAACCAAAAAAGAAATGCTACGACAACGCCAGGTCAATCAAGCACGAGGCACATTCATCTTCGTGCATCTGTACTGGAGCGTGAGCTAGAAATAGAATGCCAGTTTGTTTGTTTCTGTAGCACACGTTTCTCAAATGCCAAGTGTTATTTCTGATAATCGCTCGACATATTACGAAGATTGACAAGTCAAGAACCACACTACTGTTCATGGCTTCTGTATATATAAATAAAGTACAAAAGCAACAAATTCTAAAGAAAATAAAAAACACAAATTGCAAATAAACGAAACCCTTGAACTGGAAATTATTTGCAAGTGACAACTTGGTAGTTAAATTCCATCTGTTAGCGCTTACATCAACACTAAATTCCTACGATTTTGATCAGCGTGGTTGATTATTCCCAGGACGCCCCATTAACTGCAACTCTTGCTTATCATATATTTCTAAAGAAAAATCCCTTAACATTTGAGCCTTCCCTCCCTTGCCACTACCACTATTAGAACTCACACTCGGCGCCATGGTCGATTTCTTCGCCACTTTAGCCCCAACCGATGTGCTAGCAACCACCGGTGAAGGTGACCTAAATTCAACCTCGCTAGGTATATTTACCACACTTGCTGCTGCTGCTGCTATACTTACTCCTGTTTCATTCCCACTGTTTGTTGATGCCACAAATGATGATATGGGCCTCGCGGCTGCAACGTTAAAGACAGGGGTTAGCGAAGGCGATAAGGCCCATATTTGTTGATTAGCAGGAGCAACCGTAGCCGCAGCTTGTGGAATCATCCAAAAAGCATTCGCTGGCACCATCATGCCAGTATTTCCCACAGCAAAAACAGGTACCATTCCTTGTGGTGTCGCGGCCGCAGCAAGTGGTGCTGAGGGCTTTACTGGGGCTAAACCAGATGTCTGAGAAGTCGAAACGGGTGCTGCTTCACTAATATCGCAGAACTCAGAATTCGAAGGGCGCTTCCGTTTCTTCGGCGTTTCAGTTAATGAATTACTATTGTTTGAGGTTGTTGTAGGGATTTTGAGAGTCCCACCAACGGAGACCGCGATAGCAGGTACCGTGCCGGTGCCGGTTGCTTCAATAATAGCTTCTTCAGCATGTTCAAGCAGCCATCTAACGGTTTCACCGTCTGATTTATGGCCTAATTCTCGGGTCAATTGGAAGATCCGGGCAGCACAAGTAGCGGGTATTCGGATCCTACGGCCACGGCCCTCCACTTTTGTGTGGCGGTCTTTGGTGGATGCGCGTCTGGTTGTCGCTGTTGTAGTGACTGGCAGAGGCATTGAAATTGGCATTGGCGTCTGCATCTGCATAGCTAGCGGTACTACACCCATTGGGTTGGTTCTTTGGTCCGGGTCAGAAGACGGGTCGGAGTCAAATGGCTCCTCCTTTAACGGCATGACTTGAAACGCTTCTGTTTCATCAATTGTTGATATCTTTAAGCACCCATTACTGCTGATGCTACTGCTGTTCCTATTGTCTTCTGGGTCACCAGCGCTCGTGCTAAGATCAGAAGTGCCACCTTCATCATCTGGGTCCATTCCATGCTCTTGAAATGATGCCATTTTTTGAGGGTCCAGTAGGGGAAAAAAGAAGTAGAAACCCAGATGATAATTTAGAGTGTTTGTTTGTTTGTTTCTAGGGAAAATGAACGGAAAAGATGGGGTTTTGGAGAAGAGGTTGAAGGAGGAACTATAAATAAATATCAGTCGACAAACAGAGAGAGATTTACTTGTGGAAAAGTTGGGGGGTACAAAAGGGGAAGGGATCAAACCCTAGAATTGTATTTCCATTTGTGGCTCTTATTATCACGATCTTGTTGTTTATAGCTTCAGGGAAAAAATGGCAAAAGATTTTGGTGGTGGGGATGGAGAGGCTATCAAGCGGTTAGGATAGGATCATGAAAGCTTTGTGAAGAACGAGGGAGTGACACGTGCCAGAGTCTTGTTGGTGACCGTTTTGTGTGTGCAATGTGGGTCCCAATTGAAGTGGACCACAAGGGAGGGAGGGGGGCGTGGTGGTCTCGAGTCTCGACCCTCAAGTCTCAACTCTCGACCAATTGGTTAATAGAGTGGTGACAGAAAACTCTGGAAAAGTTTCGAGTCTTTTGTGGCTTAATTAAATGGATTTTCATCGGTTGACGACACCTTGCTGCTGTGGTGGTCCATCCATCGTCGTCGTCGTCGTCGTCATCATCATCATCATCAGAGAGGAGAGGAGAAGCTCTCTACTGTTACAATTTTCTATGATTAATAATAGCATTTACAGATCTTGCTGCTTGGAAGCTGGGACTCTCTGCAGTCATGGTTTGCTTTCCTTCTGCTTTGAGCCTCCTTTCTGTATCCTCTGAATTTTAGCAATCTATCAAAATAGTAATCTTTCAAGGAGTTTATACAATTGTTCATTGTTTTCAAAGGTTATTAAGCACCCCATGTTCTTTTATCATTAAATTAAATAAATAAATAAATAAAAACTAAACTAAACCCGGTAAATGTTTCGCCGTGGATCGCCTCACATTTTCACTCACTCTGGAATTTCGCACTTACCTTCCATGAACAAAACTAAATAACTTGGTTTGGGGTAATATTGTCGGCACACAATATTGAAAGGGGTAGATTGATATTTTATCTTTTTTATTCGCATATTGTAATTACTAAATACTCTTAAAAGTAAAACTAAAATAATTGGCAGCCCGGGGTGTGTCGGTGACAGGTTGGAAGTGTGGCTCTAGTAGAATTATTTTTTTCTTTTCCTAACAAAATACAAAAATTATCTTTTCATTTGTTTTTTTATATCTAATTTGGTTTTTATTTTTTAATTACTATTTATTTTTTTAAAATTAATTTTTTTTCTTCAATTTAATTCTTCATCGTTTGATTTCATTTATTTTTTATATAAAATTTGATTCTTATTCTTTTAATTTTTTTATTTTATTTATTTTTATAATTAAAATTGTTTCTAATTTCATCCATTAGCATTTGATTTTGATTTATTTTTATGTCAAATTTAATCTCTATTTTTTTAGCATGTAACTAACTATTTAACGCGTGCTTTGTTGTAGATCTTTGCTATAGATTATATAATTTTTTTCAATAAAAAAATAAATATACAAGTTTTTTCAATGTGTTTCTTGTTATAAAAAAAAAGTCTCAATCATAAATTAAAATGTTTATACAGACATCTAATTAATTCAATATATGATCTCACAAATGCACTCAGTTGTGTTGAATAATTCCGTTTCTTAGAATAATTTTCTTATTTAATCAAATGATTATCTATGTCATTAACGTTAAAAAAATTGTTGTTAACAAAAATGAATTGAATGAAACTATGAAACTCAACTATAAAACAACTCAAAGTTGAAAGGCAAAACTAGAAAAAAAAAATTAAAATCAATCTAATTTTAAAGGATAAAATCAGAAAAATAATCTCAAATAAAAAAAATTATCAAAGTAAATTCAACAAATAACGACAAATAAAAAGAACTAAGATAACCTGGGTCATTTTTAAAATTAGTAAGAAAATCCTATAAATAGCAAATAAATAAAAATAACATAGTCTAATCTTCAATTGAATAAAGGCTAAAGTTTAGAACTGAAATAACATAAGCTTAAAAAAAAAAAAAACAAGACAACCCGAATGAACCTCCTAAACCTAGGTTAATCTCTAAAACTTGTAACTCGTAAAATTCTATACCCGGACTTAATCAAGAAGCTCAATTCCAAACCAATTTAATATTGAAGAATGAAATAAAAATCAATTTAAAAAAATTATCAATATAAAAAAATAGCAATCAAAAGAATGAAGATCAAATTTGATAAGAAAAAAAAACCTAAGAATGAATTTGTAAAAAAAATCAATTTAAAAAATTATCTCAAATCAAATAAATAATAATCAAAAGATTGAGGACCAAATTTGAAATATAAGAAAATTGAAGAGGGATGAAATTGAAAAGGAATTCCGGTTTTATAAATTATTCCAAATAAAATAAATAGCAATCAAAAGAATAAGGATCAAATCTTAAAGAATAACAAATTGAAGAACTTCTTTGAAATTCTAAAGTGGCAGACGTGGAAATTACTGAGGAGAGAGAAAAGAAGAAAAAAAGGTCACCGACACCAAGTCAAACACACCGCTTCATAACAGAAGGGACATTAAGACGATTCAAATGTTGTCGTGTAATGTGGCGTTTGGTCACCAGATGGCTCTACATGCATCGCTTAAAGGGCATGGGAGCTACCTAAGCGTTGGCGTGTGCATTGAACACACCGGCCACTTTTTTTAATAACATTTATATTTGTTAAGTTAAAAAATTACCCCTTAACCAACCTAAAAAAAAACAACTGTATGAAAATACAAAAATATCCTTAGATGTAAGCTAAAGAAAATTATACTTTGAAGGGCATTTAAGTTATTTTATTGTCTCAAAAAAATAAAAATGCAAAAACACCATTGTGCATCAACTTTAAAACTTGTTGGATTTATGGGTAGAATAGTCATTTTACTATGCATTTAAAATGTGAAAATATTTAATTGCCCCTTTTAGATTTGGTAATAATCAATAGACGCTTGTGAAATTACAAAACTACCCCAATAGCAAGTTGTTTAGCTATGTTTTGGAAGGGCAAAATGAGGTTTTCGCTGTGGATGGCTATGGTGACAACCCCATGCTTTTTAGATTTTGTTAACTAGATTTTTTACTCGTGCTAAGCCGCTGGTCATGTCATTTTTTTCTAACCTTGAAAAAAAATTGTTAAGACATATATTGGACGAGACATTTTTAAAATATTGAGATGGTGATATATTAAAAAATATTGAGAGAACAACATATTAGTTAAACTCATATCAATCATGGTTAACCCGCGAAACTTGTGATCCGGGGTATGAGACCCAAATCGAAACAAAATAGAGAGTCCACTTCTAATCGATCAAATATTAAAGGCTGAAAATTAAAAAAATCAATTAAAAAAATAAAAAAATATACTTAAGCAAACAAAAATATCATAAAGTGAGCATAACATGCTTATATTTAAGTAATTAATTTAATTTAATTCAAACCAAATTCTCTTTTTTAAAAAAATAAATTTAACAAAGAATGACAAATAAAAGAACTCGAGATAACTCAAGTCATTTTCAAAGTTAGTGGAAATTTTTATGGAAAACAAATACAAAAGTAATGCTAAAAGATGAAATTGAAAAAACATGAGTTTTAAAAAAAGATAAAAAAAAAAAACAAATGAATTCGGGTGAATCTCTCTAACTTGGGTTAATCTACTAAGTTCGTAACTCATTAAATCGTAGACTAAGGCTCAATAAAAAAGTTCAATTCAATGTTGAAGGATAAAATATGAAAATAAATTATTAATTTTAAAAATTTGCTAAAGTAAAAAAAATTGCAATAAAAAATGGCGGATGGAATCATAAAAAAGAAATTCATTTTAAAAATGATCTCAAATAAAATAAATAGCAATTAAAAAAATAAAGATCAAATTTAACAAATTAAAAAATTAAAAAAGGATTAAATTGAAAAAAAAAATCAAATAAAAAAAATCAATTGAAAGAACAAAGACTAAATCCGAAGAAAAAACAATTAAATGGCTACTATGAGATGAGATTTTGTAAGATTAGGTGTAGAAATCGAGAAGAGAGAAAAGAATGGAAGAAAAAAAGATAATCAGCACCAAACCACAGAATTACATAATATATACCGCCTAGTAGGTAGGTCCTATCATGATAAATCAGAACACATCAAGAAAAGTTATTTTTAATCCTCACACACGCGCCACTTACACACGACACGACAGGAGGACTTACTTTTATTTTTTATTTTTATTAATATACAATATTTACCCTAAAACCATACCATATGATAATCGCACAAAAAAAATATATGAAAGAATGAATAAGTCTCCTTAGACAAGATATGGAAGTTTTGGTTTTAAAGACAAAAAAATTATTACACCATGCATCGGGAAGGGAACTACACATCACGCCCCACCTAGTAGAGGAGGCCCTACCATATAAAGGAGACCCCACACCATGAGAGGTTATTTTTAGGAAACGGGAACGCGGGCACCTAGTAGAGGAGGCCCTACCATATAAAGGAGACCCCACACTATGAGAGGTTATTTTTAGGAAACGGGAACGCGGGCACCTAGTAGAGGAGGCCCTACCATATAAAGGAGACCCCACACTATGAGAGGTTATTTTTAGGAAACGGGAACGCGGTTCAACCTGCATTCCTAAAAAGTTTGATTTTTTATTTTTTATTAAAATTTAATATAATTTATATATTTTAAATCGTTTTTTGACATATATTTTAACTTGAAAAATTATTTAAAAAAAACTCACAACCACACAACTAAATACATTCTTAATCGTTGCATGCGTTGCTTAATCAAAGCAGGACGGCTTAGTTACTGACACCTTCAACACATACGCCAACTTTTATTTCTTTTATTTTTTTAAATACTAAATTTCCCCTTAGATCACATAATAATCACACCAAAAATAAAAAGAACCAAAATGAAATTACGAATAAGCCTACAGAGGCCAGGTAAGCGAACTATTTGCTTGCTGATGAACGAACTAAAAGATAACCAACAAAATATACTGAGAACACTTGCTTGCTGATGAACGAACTATTTGCTTTAAAATACAAACTTAAGGAAGCATGAATATTCTTCTTTGGGCTTGATAACAACATCTAAAAGTTAAGAGCCGGATTCCTGGCTTATGACAACTGTAGCTGGTTCACCAGGATCAGTGACCATTGGTGAGCGAACAATTCTCACTAGCACCGTCTATGGGCTTCTTGGCATAAAATCTTCGGTACATGTAGTCGACTTCTGTAAGATAGTATGTTCCTGGAGCCAAAAGACTACAATCCTTGCTTGTCACAAAGTCTTTTGCTCCGTACCTGTGCTCCATTAGGTGCATAGTTTCGACAAATTTCTCGGGAGAAAACTGCACCAGAAGCATAAGTTCAGTGAGATGCATTCAATGACACTGCTCCTTCACAATCTAATTGAGCAGATAAGATATATTCTAACAAGGCCCCTTAACCTTTACTTTTTCTGGATCATTCCAACAATCCTAGTATTTCTTATTCATGCTCCCAGAGACATGATCATGCCTAAAGGAGAATGATAGATAAGGAACCAATCTTTAACCGTTCAAGAAATATATTCAAGATTACCTCGTGCCTTGACTTCAACTTTGTTGGAACATTCATCACAGTGGCAATGTTTGACAAGCTAAACGGTTGTTGACCTTCATGTAGTTGCAATGAGAACATCGTGGCTGTCAAACCACTTCCATATGAGAACAGTATAACCCGCTTGCCTGACTGCAATAAATCCAAAATATCCTGGTAAGCACTAGCGTCCAATATAAATAAGCTAAGATTAAAGCCATCTTAATGATGAAGTACAAGTGAAGATTTAAAGGTAAGTCTAAAATTAGAAAAGAGAGCAACTACTATTACCAATTCACTATTTTTATTGTGAAGAAGGGATGCAAATGCTGCATAGAGAGATGCGGTATACATGTTGCCAACTTGCTTGGGTATCAAAGTGGTTGGTTGCACCTTTGCTTCAAAAAGAGGCTTTGCAACTTGTTGGGATACCTGTGGATGCATAACATCAAGTGATCAATCAGCAAGATGCTCAAATACCAATAACTAAACAATTCTAAAATGGAATCTTAAGCAATCTTTGCAATTTAGAAGTCTGGAAATGTTCAGCATCATGCATGCTTAGTAATTCAGTAGCTCATCTGTAAGAATTATGCAAGTAAAATCTCCTGCATTTAGCACACTGTTGGCAAAACATCCAAACAAAGATTTGATAAGAATTTGAAAGCAACAGGAGTATCCTTAGAAGTGAGGGCTCAAGAAATTATATGATTTCTTTCTCTTCACTAACTCATTAGTGTCAAAATAGGTACCAGCAACCCTTCTTCTGCAGTGTGGTGGATAAAAAGCAAAAGAAAGAAACGTCTTCACTTTTTTAACAGACAGGGTGGGTTTTAAATGCACCTTCTCAAGATCCCGGCTTTGGTAGCTTTCATCACCAGATAAAGTTGAAAATGGTGCCAGTTTCTCTTTAGCACCCTCATCAATTGAGCTGCAAATAATAGCAAATGAAGGTAAGAACTTAATATATCATGCAAATTTTACCAGTTAAAAACCAAAACATATAAAATTCTTCAGGAGTGAAGAAAAGACAGAACCTGGCTTTCCTCACAGAGTCATTGAACACCAACCGAGCAAAGCTTTTCTGTACAAGCTGCAAAAGTTCAACATTCAGAATTAATACAAATGCTGAAAATGCTGGTGATACCACAAAGAGAGCAATGGCAAAAGCAAAATAATAAATTTACCTTGTTATAAGGAGAATGGAATACAAAATAGGCAGCATCAGAAAGAGAGAATTGTTTGCCTGTTGATTTCTCATACCTACACGGAGCAAGATAGCAAGCCATTTACATCACACACATCACCAGAATCATCAAAAGGTCTACATCATGAAAAAAGCTTTCTGTAGTTAATATATCGTACTTTGCACAGAATGTTTTGTAGCAGGAATCAAGGGCCATGAGGTAGCATGTTTGAGAAAGCTTGCCATCCACAACCTACAATTGCATTTTCCACAGCATGAGGAAAAGGTATCAAGAAACAAGAACAAGCTATAAAGAATTATAGTAGTAAATAGGTTACACAGAAAAGGGAATCAATGTAGAAGGGAAATGGAGTTACTGGATATTCACTAGCAAGGTTGGGCTTATAGAAATCATAGACATGAGACATGTGACTCCCCCTAAATTTGCTTTCAAAAACAATAGGTGCATCTGGACCGATTAACATGGCAATGGCAGCAGCTCCTCCAGTAGGCCGGGCAGGTCCTTCTGCGTAGACCTGATAAAATAGAAAGAGACCTCCAGTAAGAAAAGGAAACCAGTACATGCTCCAAACCAGTGAGATGGAAAATATGAAGTATCTTAGAAATTCAAATAAAAGGTTTTGTTTCCAGAAATAAAATTGATTTTAACATCAACAAGTTCAACTAATTATTAAGAAAAAAGGCGATTTTGAAGCAGTCAAAGGATATTATCATACCGCACTGTCAGTACACACAACAAGCCCATAGCGTCCATCCCATGAGCTACTCTCGACCCAATTGACACAGTTGAATAAAGCTGCAGTTCCTCCATAGCATGCATTAGTTGAGTCAACCCCTTCAATGTCGGTATTTCCACATTTCTGCTTGTTTTTCAAGAAAGAGAATCATGTTACAATAGAGCATGTTATTTTTGCTTCATACAGCAGAGCGATTTTAATTAAATCCAGAAATGACCTTGCAAGTTTATCTATTAGACAAGATAGCTAGTAAAAATGAGTTACACAGATAAGGATCAAACTCCAAATATCAAATTTGGACGCAAGCTACTGGCCATTATGTATGAAATGTAAATTCACACTCACAAGATTTAGCTAAAAGGGTAATTTTGTGATGAAGAAATCATGGTAGAGCAAAGCGTGTTTCAAGATTTCAAGTTAAATAATCCACAGCATGGTTCCACAAAGTAAACATTCCAACTACACCAAACACTTTATCAAAGATTCATTCACAGGTCCACGCGACCATAAGAACATTGCAATTATTTCAAATAATCAAATACCTCAAATATTTGCATCAAGAAGGTCTTGATGGATTTGCTCTTGTCAATAACGGTCTCACTGCCAACTTCTAGGCGACCAATTTGTTTTGGATCAACATTGTACTTCTCGAGAAGTGAACTAACAACTGTCAAACTGAAAATCTCCCAAAATATGTAAACATCATTATCGGCTGTCAAGTTATAAAGCACAACCACGTCTAATAGAAGTTAAGGGATCCTATATCTTGAAAAATCACAAACCTCATTGAGATAACATCTTCCACTTCTGTACAAAATCCCAAGCAATCTTGTCCAAGTCCAATTGTGTATTTCCCTTTGCTTGCACCATCGTGGGTCTCTAAGGCTTCCTGTTTCACATGTACAACCCAGATCACTATATTGAAAAGCCAGAGCAGATTTGCTCTTGCATGTTGCAGAGATAGACAATTAATGAATCTGACCGCCCCCCCCCCCCCCCCCTCATAATTAAAAGCTTAATTAAGCACAGATAATTTTTAATTTAATCTTCCCAAAAACAAATTACACATGAAATTTTAAGAAACAAAATCCAAAACCCCACTATATTTACTTTTCCTTATTTTTCTTAGCAACTAAACAGAAACCGATCAAAAACAAACCTCTATTCCAAGTAAAAAAAAAATGCTATTGAGAAGGAGAATGAGAGATGTAGATAGAGAAATGAAATCTAATCACCTGTTGAACACAGGTAGGAGGGAAGTAGATATCAATAGCGAGAATCCCCACATTCTTTGTCATTCTAGGATTTTCTTTAAATTCCTTAAGGAACAAACAATTCTACAAATCGAGAAACTTCAACCAAAAACCAAGAACCCAAAACCACTCTCTTTCTCAATGTATTGCTAAAAACAAAGAGGCTTGGCTTACTTGTTCTCCTGTAAAATATGATAAAAATGATTATTTGAGAGCAGGGTGAGGAGACTTGCAACAAGGTTACTGGGTTTATATAGACAGGAAGAGAAAAAAAAAAACATCTGAAGAAAAAAAGCAATTGTGGGGTCAGGATCTTTCCTTAAATAAACTTTTGAACATTGATTTTGGATAAAATTACCACGTTTGCCATTATTAAATTTTATTTTCTTCTTTTCCTTTCTGGATATCCAGGATTAGTTGTAGATGGTGATTGAAGTTGCGGTATTTTTAAAAATTTGTAGTTTTTTTAAATTTTAAATTATTTTTTATTATTATTTAAATGTGCTGATATAAAAAATAATATTTTAATATATTTCAAATAAAATATAATTTTAATTACATTTTCAAACATGTATTTACATGATATTGATATTAATTCAAAAGAATTACGAGATTATTTATCTAAATTTATACTTTATAATAAATCACCGAACAAAAAAGAGATGGGATTGGAAAGCCTCTATCCAAACAGAAAAGGTAATGAAAGGTGTTATTTTCATTTTCATGATTTAGTTAGTAAGTTCTATTTTGTAAGGAGCTACCAAATTCAGATTCTAATTATTAGATATTAATAATAATAAATTCCCTTTTCGTCAAATCTTAAATATAATTTATATTCGAAATAATAAAATAATATTGTGGACCGGAGCAAAAGTTTTCCTAAATTGATTAGCAAATATATTGGAATTTTTCATGTGAAATTCTTTTTCTTCCAGCCATTTTGAATCCAAGATTAAAGAATAAAAAAAAAAACCCTACACCTTAAGGGGTAGCCGACAGCTGAGGATCAATTATGGAATCTTATTTAAGATTTGGAGTTACTAACGGTGGACACTTTCCCAAGTTCTGGGGCCATCACGTGCTTTCTGTCCCTTGTTCTTCGTGTTACACGTTACCTGGCGTGGTTTTTTTTTTTTTTTTTTTTTTTGCTCTTCCTCTGTTTTAATTTTTTAAACTAAAATTTTCATGTTCCCCTCCATTGAGATTTTATTAAATAAAGAAATATCATGTACATTGTAATTGGATATTATTTACTGTACTCGACCAGCACTCACCATAAGAGAAAAATATGTTGGTGTTGTGAATATATTTTAGATATTATGATTTTTTTAATTGAAAACAAAAGATATTTATGTTTAGTCAAATAATTTAAAAAAAATATATAAACAGATAAATTTTTTAAAAAAATTAATGAAGTGAAAAAATAATCTTCCTACTAAAAGTAAGGGATAGATATCTACACATGTAAATATTTTACATAAGTGTCTATTTTATTTTAAAAGGTAATTATGGTTGGTAAGAAAAGGTAACTTTTATTTTTATAAATAAAGCTGTCTTAACTCATCTTTTACTTTCAATTTTTTCCATGCATTTTAAAAAATAAAAAAATATAATAATAATAATATATTTTCAATGAAATTCAATAAATTTCTGTCATTTTATGATTTTTTTTTTATTTGTATGTGTATGTGTGTGTATTTTTTTTTTTTTTTGCATGACATGATAGAAAAATAAGAAATTAGAGAGTGGAATGAGAAGCAAGAAAAAAAAGGAGAATGTGATGACCAAAGCCTAAATAATATAAGGGGAGATCAAATTAAATGATGAGAAAATAAAAAGAGAATTACTGTAGAACTATATATTTAGAAGCAAGCAATGTAATAAGTAAAAATAAATAAAATAAATAAGAATAATAGAGATTAGGGAAGCAAATAGAGAGTGAGCATTTATATTTCATATCATATTGTAAATGTAGTTGTACTACATCATCTCAATAATGCTTATATTTATAGTCTAATGTATATTAATACTTGTAAACCTAAAAGTCATAAAAAGATGTAGAGTTTAAATAAACTTAAAGATAATAAATAAATATAAATATAAAAAGGTGGAAGAATGCAAATAAACATCAACTTACCATGTATGATTTCATAACAAGAATCAAGTTAAGATTTGAACAATTATATAAAAGAAAATCATATCAATAAGGAGATGAAGTAAAATATTCAAATATTAGTTTTCATGTTTGGAAAGGAGCCCAAACAATATAATAGGAGAAAACCCAACACACATAAATCGCGTTTGGTTACTATTCCGAGACAGAATAGACAGAGACAATGAAGACAAAACAGAAAAGGAACGGAGATAAAATTATGTTTGGTAATTATATACAAGATAAAATAATTGTCTCTTTGTATCTTGTTTGGTTATAATAGACAAGATAAGATAAATATGAAAAAATATATTTTACCCTTGATATGTATTGTTGTCAAACTTATATATTTTAAAAAATAATTAGATATTATTTTTATACTTTAGTTTATATTAAATGTTGAAATTAATAATATTATAATACTTATAGTTATAAAACCAGAACTGGCATGACAGGTTGACTATGGAAAAAAAAAACTAAGTTATTAACAAACTTAAGAAATAGAAATTAAATAATAATTCTTGAATAATGAAGAATTAATTAATTAATTTTATTAGACTATCAGGACTGAGTTATAATTAACTCAGTAAAAAAACTTAGTTGACAAAAAAATCTTTAACATGTTAAACAAAAGGCCTAGCATATAACATGTATGATAATATAAAAAAAATGAAAAATCACAAAACATACGTGTGTCAGAAAGGCAAACCCATTTTCTTTTTTACTAAAGAGTATCCTCTCAGCAATTAGTTAAAAAACAATTAAATTGTTTCTTAACTTTTAATTTAAAGAAAATTTATAAATATGTTTGATTGAAAGTAATTTTTAATTTGAATTAAAATCTTGATAAAAAAAATTAAGTCAAAACTATACTATAACAATCAGTTAAATTTTTTAAATTTTAACTTTTAATTTATAGATTCTAATTTATGCTCTATTTTTTTCAAGAAAAGTTATTTCAAGTCATTTTTATAAAATATACTTCAAATTTAAAATTATTTTTTTCATAAATTATTTTTATAAAAAAACTTTTTTTCATTACAAAAAATTAAAAAAAAGATATTTGTTTTCATAAATGAGGTCAAATATAGTATAAATTGTTGAGTGTCCATGCCATAATAGATTATGTGAGCAAATTAATTCCCACGTGTAAATAGTACTGTTACTAAGTGCAATTCCAGGGCACAATCATTATAGGGTTGGTTCTAATAGCAAAATAAATGAGTTGATTAGAACCGATTGAAATGGTGGTATTTTTTGTTTTGAATGCTTTTAAAAAGTGTATCTCTCTTAAAAAAATTATTAAATTAGTTATTTTTTTAATAATTTTTAATTTTTTTAAAAGAATATTTTAATATATTTTCAATTAAAAAATACTTTATACCACACTATCAAATGTTCCTTTAAAAATTTCAATGCCTCATTTGTTGACTGCATACTAGCTAGTTCGCTGATGACACAATTTTTTTTTGTTTTGAATGATTTTAAAAAGTGTATTTGTCTTAAAAAAATATTAAATTAATATTTTATTAGTATTTTTTTAATAATTTTTAATTTTTTTTAAAAAACATTTTAATATATTTTCAATCAAAAAATACTTTATACCATACTGTCAAATGTTTCTTTAAAAATTTCAATGCCTCATTTATTGACTGCATACTAGCTAGTTCGCTGATGACACAACCCCCCCTCTCTTTATATATATTTTGAATTATACCATGATTAAAATACATGTTATCAACAAATCAAATAATTTAAATTCTAGAAAAAATGTAATGCTCTAGTGAAAATTTTCTTTTAAAGGAAATAAAATAAATATTTATAAGAATTTTAATGATTTAAATTAAGAAGAAAACCTTTAATTAAAACTCTTTTTCCTTATTCATGTATTTCTTTTTTATTTTGATAAAAAAAACATTTTTTTTATTAGAAGCATGGTTTTTTTAAAAAAATTTTATCATGATCTATAAGGCACATTTCAATAAAAAAATGCATTTATAAGTTTTTTATTCTCATTGATATTCATAAACAATTTTTATAAAAACTTCAACATATTAAGTTCATATAAAATTATTTATAGAATAATTGTTAATATTACTATAAAAAGTTTTAATCTTATTTGAAAATTATAGCATAACCAAAATATTTCTATCTTCTTTATATTTTTGGTGACCTTTTATTCTCTCTTTCAATATCCAAAAACTGAAATATAAGAAAAATAAATATTTCATGATTGAAATGAAAATAATAATAATAATATATATACATATATAAAAACATGGATGCACAATACAATCCACAGTGTTTTTTTTTTTAGGCACATAGGAGATGGTTGTGATAATCTCATATCACATATCAGCTATATATTGAGAACACACACACATATTGAGATTTAGAGCTAGCATTAAAGCCTTAATGGTTTCTCTCATAACAAGATTTATTAGTCATTATCATATTGATTATATTGATTAAGGAGTAAAGTAAAATTTATTTATCTGGTATTCAATGGCTTTTTTTTTGTTTTTTTGATATGATTTTTAGTTATGATCAAGTTGACTAAGAGGAAATTTGATATTTTACTAAATACAAAACATAATTTAAAAATCAAAACTGGTTGACGCGTGCATTGCACATATTAGTGTGTGCATTGTTATGCTATATTCAGGTGGCGTGTGCGGATGATAAAAAAAGACCTCCTTTGATGTTTTTGGAATCATGACCCGATCTTTTTCCCCCTTCTTTTCTCTCTCCTCCTTATTTTTCTTGTCTAACTTTTCAAATTTTCAAACAGTCCTTCAACATTTTTTTTCTTTAAATTTGCTAATTGTTCTTTTGATTATTATTTTTTTTTACTGAAATAAATTTATAAAATTAGATTTTTTTCTCAATTCAATCCTCATTCAATTTTCTCATCTGTTAGATTTGGTTCCTAGTCTTTTGATTGTAATTTGTTATATTTGAGATAATTTTTAAAAATGATTATTTTACAATTTTATCCTTCAATTGTTTTCATATTAGATTTAGTCTTCATTCTTTTGATTGCTATTTTTTAGGAGATTAACCCATATTTAAGAGATTCGCCCGAATTTGCTTCTTTCTCTTTTTTTATTTTTAGTTTCATCCTTCAATATCTATTTAATTGTATATTAGGCCCTATTATTTTTTTATTTGCTTTTTATAGAATCTTTCACTATTTTTAAAAATAACTCGAGTTATCTCGGGTTTTTTTTATTTTTTTTATTTGTTAAATTTAGTTTTTTAAAAGAAATTTATTTATCATATTATTAAATTAACAAAGATTATTAAATTTAGTCAAGTCAATGACCCGGGTCTTAGATTTTTCTCGTTTCTTTAAAAACATTACTATTATCTGAGCATTTTTTTTATATTGAAAAAAATTTAGTCCAGCTTGCGACATAGTACGTGCTACCAATCTAGTATTTTATCTACAAGGCTTTTGATATTAATGAAATATTATTTTTCAATCTTAGAAAAATAAAGATATGTTATTATACACGGAGGAAAATTGTTCGTACAATGTTTTGATCAAGTAAATAAAGCATTCCATCGGTTGTATTATATGGAACAAATTTTATGTGGCTGGAATAAACCAAATTAATTTTCCTTTTGAAATTTGAATTACCTTGGAAATTTACCCTAGCTCTCAGTTGTCTTATTAAAACTCTTCTGTTCTTTGTTTGTTTTTTTATTTAACTGAAATGGTATTCATTTTTTTTTGTTTTCAATAGAATATTTAATGAATCTTAAACTATGTAATATAAATATTTTTCCTTTATCTATCTATCTAACTCTTTTCAGAATTCAAATCTAAAATCTTTAACTAAAAATCTCAAAATCTGAAAATATTCAACAATACATTTAAAATACCAACGTTTATAAAATGCCCATGCAGTATTTGACTTCTCTACTAATGACAAGACCTTGTTGTTGTTTTTTCCAGGTTGGTTGGAAAACAAACGACGGGAAGTTCGGGCTGTGTACCAAATAGGACCATTTCTTATTACCAAAAACAAAGGACCGTTTCCTCACCTAACTTACATGTTTATTTTGACGGACATGTCGGCAGCTGACGTGGTTGGTTAAGCACGGAGGGTTGGATTTATTATTACGTCAAATTTTGTTAACCGAATTAAGTTATTGGGACAGCAAGGGTAATTAACTTTGTCGTGTGCAATAATGATCTTTGTTTCTTGATTTGGAGGCTTATTTGATATGATAGGAAGGCATTATTATTACTGTCATATCAGTTGTTTTTTAATGTTTTTTTTTGGTTAGAAATACAATTATATAATATATATATATATTTATATTTTTTTCAGCATTGACAAATTAAAACAATTTCAAAACATTAAAATAATAATTTTAAATAAAAAAAATTAATTTTTTTTTATAAACAATTGGCTAGCCAGGCTGCGAAAGGGGTCCTTAAATTACTCACAAGGGATAGCATTCTCTTCTCTTATGACTGGTCTAATTTCAACCATGACTGCCTCTTATAATATTAAACTACAAATTATTTTATCAATTCAATTAATCATGCACATGTCAGGACAAATAATCTTTTAAAAATACTAAAAAAATATTTTAAAATAAAAAAAATTCAAAATTTTTGAGGGATATTATTTAACCACAGTTCCAAAAACATGGTTACACGGGAGGTTGTGGTGTTCGGTTAATTTGCATCCTCCGTGGACTCGACGGAAAAGATCAGTCTAAGCTGTAAGCTAAGGCCTTCTACCAAAATGATGGAATTAGTGTGACAAAAACTTGTTGATGTAAAAAATACAAGACACGATATTTTACTAAAATCCCATGATCTGCGAACGAATGAGTTTCATTACACACGGTAATAAATCGTAGGCTTTATAAATTTCCTACACGCCAGATTTATCACCTATCTCTCTTGCTTTTCTGTCCTTGTCCGAAACGCAATACATAAAATAATAATAATATTAATAAATTGGAGAATGAGAATGACCTTTGTATGTGCATGTGTGCTTACCTACTCTTATCCCTTTCTAATTTCTATAGATGATGGAACTTTGCCCAAGTTTATATCCACAATTCATTCCCACCTACCCTCATTAATTATTAATGTAAAATAATTGAGGGGAATTCATTGTTTCCTTACTCTCGAGTCATTGTTGACTTGTACATTGCTTTGTTTTTTTTTTTCCTTATAAGATATATATATTTTTTAATCTCATACTTTAATAATTTTATTTATTTCGATTTTATTATTCAGGTTATAGATTTGAAGAGTTAATTCAGATTTTTATATCATTTTTATATTTTTTTTCAATCTTATCCTTCAACTTTTGGTTGATTTTAAATCATGCTTCATATTATTTATTTATTTTACTTTTTATAGGATTATTTCGGTATCATTATTTATGTTGTTATCAATTTTTGACCCCATAAAAAATTAAGAAAAGAAAATAGAAAAAGAAAATCCAAAAATACAAGAGGATGCACATGAAAAAAGCCTAGAAGATTGCCAAAGTTAGTGATGTAGGACCAAAATGACAAGTGAAAAAGTTGAAGGACTAGAATATACAAGATTGGCAAAATTAGCGACCCAATTCTGATTGACAAAAGGACCAATTGATGAGAATATTTTATATGGGGTAAAAAAATACAAATTTGGTTGGGTAAGGACTCAGTAAGGATTTTGAAAGGTTTGATTAATTTAATTGAGAACTTAATTGCAAGAAAAATCAATTTTTGGAAGTCAATTTCGGTGTTCAGAAGAAATTCAAGTTTAAGGACTGGAATTGAACTTTGAAAAGTTTAATTTGTCAAATTAAGGGTTTAATTATGAGCAAATTAAAGTTTGATAGCCAATTAGGGGTTTGATTGGAGAAATTCAAAACCAAGGACCAAATCGTAAAAGACGTGAGACTTTAGGGGCTGAAATTAACCAAATCAGGGGCCAAATTGAAGAAAATTAAAATTTGATGGTCGATTGAGGGTTAACCCGCATAAATCAGAAACCAAAAATCAAAACGAAGAAGGGCATTTCCTCATTGAACCTTCGAAGATAGGCCACAATACTTTTATCTTTTCGTTGTGTGATAACAAAGAACTTTACGGTGTTTTTTTTGGATGGAATGCTTGTGCTGAAGTAAGAGATAAATTTGGAGCTAAGATATTGAAAATGGAAAATAAAGCTAGGCTCTAGACCGTGGCACTATACATGTGCAAATCCATGAAGTTTTGTTAGAAGAACATTACACATAGCATCACTCTCTTGTGTGACAAGCTTTAGGATGTTTCTCATATTTTATGTGGTTTTTGGGGTTTGTGAATCTTTTATAACTGTCTAAGCTGACCTTCGTGGTGATGTAATATTTGAAGAGTCAAGTGTGCAATTTTTTTTTTGATAAAAGTAGGGATTCTTCCATTTGATAACTAGATGTGGGTTGTGTTTTAGCTCACGAGCTCGTAGAGTCAGGAAGCTCGTCTCACACCTAAATCTTTTTCTAGTGTGTGAATGAGATTCAGATGGAGATCGATGACGATTGGATTGTTTGGTTGATCTTGTATGAGAACAATATGCTTAACTCCTTCTGAGTCTAGGAGTTCAAGAATCACTCGCTTGCATGTTATCTTACTCTATCTCTTTAAAAAACTGGAGTTGCCTAGTGGTGCATATATAAAGGCTTGTTATTGCATGGTTAAAGTAATAAAGGTTACCGTTTGAGCTGAGCCCAAACAACAAATACATTTACACACGTGTGTATCAATATATATCTAAACCATTGACAAAAGCTACTCCCCTCATGTACAAATAGTTGTTATTTGATAAAAGGGAAAGAAAAAATACAAATATTTTTCCAACGAAGACAAAGGGAGCAGGAGCATTACAGTGGCACACTGGCATTTCATGTCAAAGAGTATGGTACGTTGACCAAAAAAAAGCTTGAATATTTAATGTGATACACATCAATAGCTACGTAACCTTCTGAGCTCTATCAATATACAATTATGTGCCGAGGGAATAAATATATACAGTAAATTGTTTGAAGTATACAGAAAGATAAACAATCTGGTTTCACGCCCCACCTTAAATTGAAAGCCTTTCTTTTGATGCAGAAATCAAAGAAGGACTGACTTCTTTTTAATTATGGTGTACTACTTTGCCTTTAGTCTCAAGCACAAGTGTTCTCTGCTCTTTTCTTTTATTATAAGCTAAGACCAGCTTCTTCCTTAAACCTCAGACAGCTCAAGCCCAATAATAGCCTTCAATCCTCAAGTCAGAGCCTGATTTTATTTGAGCTAATTTGTTGCCCCAAGTCCTTCTAGTTAGGCCCATTTTAAATTGAGTGTACGAGGTAATTTCTTTTTATTGCCGTGGTGAGTTTCCCTGTCAATGCTCAATGCAATGCTGCACCCTGAAATCTGAATCGAGGAAATGCCTTTTTTATCTCTTGCTTTATTTTTCTTCTTCATTAAATATCGTAGTGAGCACTGACAGGGAAACTCACCACAGCAAGAGATAAATGAGTTGCAACTTGCAAGCAAAGATTCCGAATCAAAATGGATGATTTTCTGGAAGTTTTGTAAAGAAGTGGAACTTTTGTTGCAAATCTGTGATAACTTTCCTTTGGCCATCTTAAAACAAGTTTGGTATTCTTCGAGTGGTCTTTGTGGGGCTCCTCTGCCATAAGTGAAGTGTTACATGATCAAATGCATGTTGAAGGAGTGCACTATGCGTTTTTGAGCCAATTCTTTTGGAAGAATCTGCAAAAAAAATATTTGTTTGGTTGTCTTAAAATAAGTTTGATATTCTTTGAATAGTCTTTGTGGGCTGCTCTGCCATAAATGAAGTGTTAAATGATCAGATGCATTCTTAGAAATATGAGTTCCTCGTCAGCTTTTTCTTGGGGCCAGTAAGAGCTGCTTTATCAACGGGCAGCCTATAAGTTTCCAAACATGGACAGCAAACAAAACTCATAATCCAGTATCATTATATATTAAGCAGTTACCAGGCAGAATCTGGTCTGTAATACTTGTAGGTGAAGGCAAATTTGTACACCTGCAAAATGTTTTGGAAACACTTGTTGATACATATTCCAGTATGTTAGATGATGCCATGCAGATCCCAGCCCCTCACTGCAGTCCAATATTGCGAGGAGGGCACCAAATGGTTGCTAATTTATGGAATCATTTACATAAGATTTAAGAACCAGTATATTGGATGCTGTAGGTCCCAGCAGTGATACATAACACAGTAGTGACTCAAGTAGTCTATTCAGCTGCTGAACCAAAATGGATTCAATATGAATGTTTCTCATATGTCAGTTAAACATCTGTCTGAGTGCGTGTGCATGCTACTTATTGTTTCCCTTTTCTGTGATGTAGCGATACATTTAATCAGGATGTCTTTTATTTTACTATAAGCGGTGCAACAAGATGAAGTATTCAATTTATATTACAGTGCTAGGAAGCTTTTCATAGCAATGATTTTATTTTATTAATGTTGAATTTCCATTTCATTTGAAGTTTCCTTTTCTTTGCTGTGACAGTTTCTTTGTTTTTTATTTCATTATCTTTGAGACCACTTTAAGAGATCTAATTTCACCATATTCGAATGTAATGAAGGTGTTCACATGTCTCCGAGGTATACTTTTATTCTGCCACTATATTAACGCAATGTAATAATGTGTTTGTTACATTAAGTATTCAATTACGATAATATTAAAGAATACAACAATAAGTGCAAACTAAACCTCTACTGTCATCTGATTAAGAGCTGTATATCTCCACCTCTCTTTCTGCACAAAGTCTGCATCCAGGAACCGTGAAACAAATGCCCAGAGTTTGTAAACGTCCTCGAAATTTGTCAGGAACCCGAGGGCAGCTGTGACAACAGAAATTCCTGAATAAAGTTTATCTCTCTTCCCATTTAAAACTGTTCCTCCTTCACTTGTTCTTGTCTCTAATATCTGCTCCCTCTCGTGTTCATACTTGTTTGAGAACAAAATGTGGTGCAAAAATCCACAACTTAAAGAAATGTTATTTCGATCAGCAAGCTTCTGTACAATGGCAGGATCTATCTTTTCTCCTTTCCAGTCAAATACGTTGAATGCCACTGCTGGTCCTCGATCAAATTTTACCTTTGGTCCATAGATTCTGACTAGGGGATGCCCATTTTCTGAATGTGGATGTTGAAGACTCGTTAATGCATTTACCAACCAGTTGATGAGGTACCTTGCTCTGGTACTGATTGATATCAGGCCCAACGAATCTGCATGATCCAAGCCTCTACATTCAAGATATGAATACCCACTTGCACTGCTAGCAATGATTTGGGATTGGGAGGATTCAAATGATGCCACTGATACCTCAATTTCTGGTGCTTTGTGTTTTACTGAAACCTCTTTGGTTTCTTGCAGTTCAGAAGTTTTCTCACTTGTCTGCTGCCTGGACATAGGACCTGAGGAGGAGCCTTGCAAACTATCATCATCATGTAACTCTTGTTTCGCTTTTTCTTCAGTTTCTGTGTCGTCATTAGCTGACTCTTCTGAAATTTGAGAAGGTCGCCTAGCTGGGACAAGCCTCACTAAGCCTGTACTAGTTGAATCCTTTATAACTGAAGAACTGGATTTCTTCACAAATAGACAGCCAAAACCAGATGGGTTTTCGCCAAAAACCTTGAAAAAAGAGCAGATAAGAAAATCTGGCTTAAAGAGGGAGAGGCCCAGGGTCTCCATATCCTTGGGTCCTAAGCCACAAGCATCAAGCAAGACATGCCATCCATTTTCCCGAGCCATGTTCATCCAGAGGTATGAATACCTAGCTCCTGTCATCCTTGATTGAAGTGGGAAAACAAATAGTCCCCTCCTATTCTTCCTTTTACGTCTTACCTTCTCTAGCAATTTCCCTGAATGTATTCTTAAACTCTTCCATGAGAATTCAGCTGACATGACCCGTGCTCCTCTGTTCTTGGAGCTTTCTATCATGATTTTCACTGCCTCGTTCTCATGGTCGTATACTGTAAGAAGGTTTTGATTTGACTGAAATGGATAAGAGTCTGCAAGAAGTTTGAATGCGGATGACTGGTTGGCAGTGAAAACCATCGTGTAATCATCTTCAGAGAGATTCATTAATGCCATAATTCTTTTCTGTATCTTGCATTCCAGTTCCGATTCTTGGCTACCATACTGTATTTGAGAATGTAAGTTTGCTGCCTTGTAGGAAATGCCAAAGAAGGGCGTTTCTAAACTTGAGGAATATTGCCGTAATGGAAGGGAAGAAGATGATGTTGAGGCAACTGTAGCTTCCCGAGAGTAACTTCGTTGCTGAGAGTATGAGAAGAGGCCATGGCCAATATAATCAAGACAAACATGGTTGGACAGGGAGAGATGGTAGTATTCTTGTTCTCGGATTTTGTCAGCCTGATCAGTCTGAGAATACAGTGGAAATGCTTTGGTGAAATAGGAGAATGATTCTTGCAATGAAGGGAAGGACTCATGATTGGTGAATTGAGAGTTTGGATACATCGATGACGCCATGGCAACTTCAAAATCATGGCGGGATGAAGCAGCAGTGGTTATGGATGTTGAACTCTGGGGCTCAGGAATCCCAAGAAAAGGCAATTGACATAAATTATGGAAGCAGGCCTGTGAGGCCTCTCCAGTGCAAGGTGAATGCATCTCCTTTTCTCCTTCCTTTTCTGTCCACACCAGATTTATTGTTCGTGTTTTTCTCCCTCTATTAACTTCACATTTGATTTTTTCCAATCAAAACACATCATTGAGCATTTTCTGCTGTGTAGGTTGGAAAAGTCAGATAGTGGGTTTCCTGGTCGTTGGGCCAGGCCACCCTGTCTTTCGTTTTGCACGAAATTACCCTTGTTTTTCCTTACTACACTATCAGCTTGCTTTGTTTTTAGACTTTTCAAGTGCGAAAAAGCTGTAATATAGGACCTTTCGCATGCTCTGTGATTTAAGGCCCTGTCTACTTGAAAAAAAAAAAAAAACTCAGATGTCCAGTTCAATCTTGTCTTGCTCCTTTACCTCATCACATTGATCTCAAATTTATTTAATTTAATGCCCACTCCACCAAAAATGAAGTGGTTGTAATACTTTTCGAATGGATAAAAAAACTACATTTAGTTAACATTTGAAATACTTGTCTTGAAGTTGTGGAGATCCAAAACAAGCAGAAAGGGGCAGGGGAAACTCTTGAAGTGGCCGGCATTATCTATCTAGGTTTCAAGTTTCTTCGGAATGATTATCAGTCTCCAACTTTTCTTATGATCGAGAAACACTAATACCCCTTCCCTTATATTTTTATATGACATTTCAACGCCTTGTCCTGCCATTTTCAATTTCGTAGTTTTTGCCCCACCAACACGAGGTCATTTCTCATAAAGTTATTCCAGAGGACCCCCCTAGCCAAGTCTTCCGAGTCTGAAAGTTTTGGAAGTATATGGGAAGTCTCCCTTTCGATGCTGGTGCGTCAACTTGGCAAACCCCATCGCCCTCTTCAGGGTTGAAAAATGAACACTCTCCATGGAGTAATTTGATTCTGAGAAACCAAAGGGAGAGTTTGCATTCCTCAACCCTGAAGAGTAATGATGGTTATTTTCACCAGTGATTTAGCCTGTGATTGGCGTATTACAAGATTTGCGATTAAGTTGGCTGGTTACTTGGATAATACCAGATCGATTTTTGAGGAAATTCCGAGCTTCGGAGTTGGGACGATTCATTTCTTCTGATTCGAATTTGTTAAACCAACTCGACCTGCTACATCATTGATGGTAGTTCAAAAATCAACTCAAACCCCCCTAAATTCTTGTCTCAAGCTAACGCATGAAGCCCGAAGAGACAAGACAATTTGGCTGCTAGCCTTGTGTTGGGGGAATATATCATTATCCGAATAGTAATCTATCGTGGATTTGTGGTCCTTCTAGTTTCCTGAGTCATCATTTGTCCTCTAGAGGGGGAAGGAAAAGCTCATCTCACCATTAATTTGAAACGTATTTGTCACTCCTAAAATCAACAAGTTTTAAAATGAAAAAAATAAAATTGAACGAGCTCACAAATAAAAGTATATGGTGAGATTCATTTGTTCATGTGAGTTCATGCAGATTCTGTTACTAGTCAAACCTAAAGGGGCTGCATTTTCCAAGCAATGAGCTTGACGCACCAAGAGGGGAAACAACAAAGAAAAGCAGCAACACTAATGTCGCCATCTACCTGAAAATCTGGTCAGAGCCATCATACACTTGAGAAACCGAGAACATCACATGAATCTTCAAACAATCACGATAAATGTTCCAGTTGAGAAGGAGACTATGGGAGGTTCTTGTATCATGTAATGTTGCGTGATCTCCAGGGTGCAATGAAATTAAGACTGGAGGGGCTTGCACATGGTCTCAATTTGTATCCAATATTTCAAACAAGTATAGCCCAGGCAAGATTCTCAAGTACCAGAGAGGCTTAGGATTGATTAAGCAATGGCGTTGCCCCAACGAAGGGATTTCCTTGTGCTGTATTAGTTAGATCAAAAGCTGTGATGAGATTTTTTTTTCTTTTTAAGGAAAAAGACGGAGAAAACAGAAGCAAGAAGCCTCACTGAAAAGCCATTAAAGTTAAATTATTAGTATTTACTTCTGGGAAAAAATAGTAACTAAAGAGTCATAAAAGTCGCATAGGAATTATTATCTAAAAACACAAAACAAAACTTAAGTTGTCAGAAGTGGGATTTGAACCCACGCCCTCTCACGAGGACCAGAACTTGAGTCTGGCGCCTTAGACCACTCGGCCATCCTGACGCTGTTGTTCAA
This sequence comes from Populus trichocarpa, assembly GCF_000002775.5. Classification (NCBI taxonomy): domain Eukaryota; kingdom Viridiplantae; phylum Streptophyta; class Magnoliopsida; order Malpighiales; family Salicaceae; genus Populus; species Populus trichocarpa. Next base: position 9,013,605 of record NC_037285.2, on the reverse strand, counting down.
CCTTCGTGTAAGTAATAATTTATAAATAAGTATAAAAAAATAAGCGAAAAGGAATAAAAACTAAAAAGATGGTTGAGAGCGGGCTTTCAACCCACGCCCTTTCGGACCAGAACCTTATTCTGGGGCCTTACACCATGTCAGCTTTTAGTGTATGCTCGCAGGAAAAAGTTTAATAAATTTCTGGATTTGGGCTTCGGCCTATGAATCCAAGGTAGGCCATGTATTTGATTATTCTTTTGTGAAAAGAGGGACTTCGTGGAAAATTGGAGCTGAAATCTGAAAACACTGCTTAAAGGCGCTTGTGGGTACTGAAATTGAAGGTAGAAGACGCACAAACACCGTTGTGTGAAATTTTTTCATAGTTTAAACAAAGAATAATGATAACTATTTCTCTAACTCGGTGCAAACTGTATTTTTAAAAAAATTTAAATTTTTTTTTTGTAAATTTTTTTATATGTTTTAGATTATTTTAACATGCTGATCTCAAAATAATTTTTTTTAAAAAAATATTATTTTAATACATTTCAGCACAAAAAAGTTATTTTCAGCGCGAATAGTTTCATATATCTTATCGTCATTTGAAGATAAAAAATGTTATTTTTGAAAAAGTAACAAGATATGTTGTTTTTATATGTTTTCTAGCAAAAACAGAGCACTAACTCATCACTTTAACAAGATATGTTGTGCTATGTCTTTACTATACAAACTACTTTTGGACCATGAGATAAGAATTAAAAACTATGTTTCTATCGTTATCCCATCGTTTATGAAATTAGTTATTCAAGATTATGAGGGCTAAAAACCCAAGACGTAAACCTTATTATTATACCACATGAGAAGTTGAAATAAAGACTAAAAAGGATTAAAATCAGCAATTATATAAAAAATTTTTCAAAAAAAAACATATTGAGAAAAGAGAGGTTCTAACTATAAGTGGAGAGGTGTTGGAGGCTGAAGATAAGGATATAGGTAGAAAGATGAGAGGTCATTGTTTTAGGGTTTTGGTGGCTACATCTAGAGGTTCAAAAAAATACAGAGAGAGTAGAGAGGAAAAGACTGAAGACTGAGGGTGAGTTATAGGCGGGGAAGATCAAAAAAGTATAAAGACAGAGACTAGAGATGAAGGGTGGCCTACAGGTAAGTGGCGCCCAACTACTTTTACTATTAATTTACAGTTTGAATAATTTTTTTTTTTTCATTTTACATGTTTTTTTTTATATAGCATTTCAATATTGGTTTAACCAGTTTAGTTGATCAATTTTTTTAGGGTTTTTGTAACAACTTTTTTTTGATTATTTTTTTTTAGTTTCCTCTGGTTTTTTGTTACTCTGTTATTTTAAACACTCATATTGATATTGACCTCAAATGCCGTATTCTCTATCAAACCTTTATGGTGATCAAAATAAATTTGACCAATAATGTTATTATTGGTAAGCCCCTTCTTTATAGTGTCTTTACAATGATCAATATCAAATACTTGGCTATAAAATTCCTCTCTAAAAGAAGGTGTTCATAGTAAAAGAGAACCATACAACCTTCAAAAGATGCATCTTACTTGCTTCAAGGGTAATAAAGCTTTATTAGTGGACCATACATGGTCATTTAAGGAGAAAAAGAAATACACATTAAAGTTGTAGAATATTTGAAAAACTTAGTCTGCATAAATATGATACAAGCTTCATCACCAAGATCAAATCTACTGTGGATCTTGAGTAAGAGAAAATCATCATAGAACTCCTTCACATCTAAAAAGATAATTTTACCTTCGGCCCCTCACAGATGTTAGGAATCAACCTAAACGTGTCCTGTCATAGGCTGAATGCTAATCTCTCATTTTCTTATATCCAATTAGAAGAAAAAAATTAGGATGAAAGGTGACAGACTATATTTGAGGGAGTAGATAAGTTGTTGAGAGTTGATTTCATTCGAAAAGTGATATACCCTACCAACTCGAAAATATGATCAGGTGAAGAAAAATAATGGAAAATAATATAGTTTTACCTTATATAATATAAATAGACTAATGGACTTCATAGCCAGACTTAAATTCCTAAGCTCATTGGATATGAACTTGGGATACCACCAGATCTCTATGCATCCCGATTATAAGAAGAAGACATCATTCATCATGGATAAAGGGACATTTTATTATAAGGCCATGGCCTTCGAGCCAAAATGTGATGGGGCTATATATTAATGCATGCCAACTCATTGTTTTTTTTTTAATTTAACGTAGGTGTCCGGGCCAGCTTGCGCGCACCTCGACTAATCTCACGGGTCCTGAAGTTAACGACCATGTAAGCCTCCAATGACCATCATATGAGCAACTACAAGGCTCGAACCTGAGACCACAGAGGGAACAAACCCCTTGATCCCAAACTCTTACCACTGAGCTACCACCTATATGGTTCTCATTGTTAGTTAATATAAAGGTTGGTTTGACACTAAAAAGTCATTTAAGGTTAGGTACCAAAAAACGATACTAGCTTACTTTGCTTCCAAAAACAAAGATGGAAATATGATTTTCATTGGTAAGATCCTTTGATTAAAAAAATGACAATGTTATTCTATTATCAAACCTAGACAATTCCAGTCTTGCGGAGCTCTTACTAGATATTTGGATAAAAGTACTCGAAAAGCTAAACATCAAACAAGAGAGAGAGAGCTCACTCACAGGCATCATTCAAACTTGCATGAAAGTAAAAGACTATAGTACTCCACTTAAGCAATACCTTCTCATAGAAGAGCGTTCTCTATATAGAAATGAGATCATTCGTTTAACAAGACAAGCAATAGAATATTGCCTCGTGAATGGTGATCAACTAGATACATCATTAATGGTTGCTTTGGTTTGCAATGGTAGAAAATATTTTATTTTATATGCTTGTTTAATAAAATATTATATATTCTTTCTTGCCAAACATAATTGAGATACAAAATGCGAAGATGTATTTTCTACCTTTAATATGTAAAAGCCTTTTTTTTCCTTTCCAATGTTCTATCTACTATTTAATTTGCCAAATCTTCTTTTGCAAGTCTCTCCTTCAAAATATTGACTCCCATGTACCTGCATTAAAAAAAAAAAAAAAAAAAGTTAACCAAAATCCCATCACATTAGCTCATCAGATATCCATTTTCAGTTTTAACTTCTCCGATAATATTTTTCCACAATTGAAAAGTAGTGTTTTAGAAATACACTTCCAACTTAGTGCAAATAACCACGCTACAATCTCTGTAGAATTATGAAGAAGAGTTTTTAATTTATTTTATTATTTTCAAATTGCTTGCTTAATTTTCTTCATCAACTGATATCCAATATATATACGATCAATTGATTTTAAAAGATTTCTGAACAAAAATATAGAAATATGAATGGATTAATTGTAGAAGAACTTAATAACAAATTCAACACAGTTGACCATCCACATGCCATCCATCATAGAAGCAAACAGTACAATATAATAGGTAGTAAAATAAAGAGTCTTGAAATATTTTGTATTTATTGCTGGATTTTAACCTGACATGTTTTGTTTTCGATAAACAAGTGAGAAAGTAAAGTTTAAAAGCATCGATATTGAATCAGAAAAGGTTTCATTTTGATGAAAAATAAATTCATACGAGTTTTAAAACAATGAAAATTAAAACTTATTATGAGAATAAAGATTTAAAATCAAGTAACGAAAAAAAACCTCCAAAAAGGAACCATTTTGAGGGGACATGGAGAGTAGTAATAAAAGTCAAAATCACCAAGTAAATAATTAGAGTTAGAGAGATTAGTTTTCTGGAATTAAATTGGTTACCTTCCAAGCATCATGACAGTGGCCTGAGGGTTAGTCCCAGGAGAGACATTGAAGGTGGACCCATCAATAACCCTTAGCGCATCCACACCCATAACCTTGTAATCATGGTCAACAACACTACCAGCTTGGCAACCTCCATGATAATGCCATATGGTCATGACTGTGTCCTTGCAGAAATCTTCTAGTGACTGTGAGGAATTGTAATGTCTAGGCAACAGATTTACTGGGGCACTTGCTGTCATGTTTAGCAGCTGTGGCACCGACAAATAATCAAACCTGAACTTAGAGAAAGGCCTCGAATCGATCACTTTCTCTATAGTTGAAATGCCCTCTACACATCTTTGCAAGTCTTGGGGTTCTTTGAAGTAGTTGAAGGTAACTGATGGATTGTCCTCAGGGTGGCGTGTTCTTAGCTCCAAATGACCGGTGGAAATTGGACCCATAATTTTTTCAAGAATGAATCCACCTTGGAAAGCTTGTTGGTCCAAGTTGTTCATTAGCTCAATAGCCTTGGCTAGGGCTTCTGGGGTCCTCTGTTTTGGTGGCACTGTTGAGAGCTGGCCAATCTGCACATGTCAACAAAACTTGCACCACCAAATTAATTTCTTGCTCAAATGCCAAATGGTAAAGTTTGAAGCTTTTAGGCTTGAAGGTTGTAAGAAATTATTGGTGGGCCCACTGGGCCCAGAGGTACCATGATGGACCCAGAAGGGTAAGAATTCTAATCAAATCCCTGTGATGTAGCAGCCCAATAAAAAAACCTTACAAAATAGTAGATAGGTTTACCTTAGGAGAGAACATCCCGTAGTCTCTTTGAGGAGAACCACCAAAATTTTCACCGCTTGCAGCTTCAATGTAGCTACCAAATTGAGTGATGCCAACAACTTGAATAAGTGAAACCTCAACTGGGAGAGGAGAAGGGACGAAAATGGCATTCATGGGGTTATCAGACATGAGTTGGCCAACCATGGGCTGATCCAACACAACTGTAATATTGTGGGCCCGAAGTTGCTGTGCAGGGCCCACTCCGCTCAACATCAAGAGCTGTGGGCTTCCTAGGGCACCAGATGATATGATAATTTCATTTTTTAACCCTCTCTTTAGGTAGGCTCTGTGCTTTGCCCCTGATGCATCTCTGTATACCACTCCATGAGCCACTGGTTTTGGTCTTGCTGTTCAATTACAAAAAATAAAAAATAATAAAATAAATTATGGCCACTGGTAGTGGCAGAGAAATAGACAACAAAAACAAATGCCTCGAGAAAATGAAAATCATATACCTTTAGTTGCAAACAAGATCTTGTATACAGTAGCATGCAAAAGGACGGTAAGCCCACCAGGATTGGCATACTCCAATAAATCAGCAGCAGTATGTCTATTCCCAGCTCGATCAAAGATTGTTCCACCAACTTTAGTCCCCTTAATATGATCGTATGTGAATCCATTGTTTGGCAGCACTCCGGCCTCTAGCAGCCCATCCCTCACAGCCGATTGCCATGGCCCCATTTGCGGCTCGAACGCCACTCTCCGCTCCACCCATTGGTACGACTCATTCGCCAACCGACCGTCCCACCCTGCAGCTCTACACCATCTTAAACTAATTAACTACTCGATTAAGAGCTTGGTGCCACGTTAATTTCTTAAACAGATCAGCTGCAAAATACGTATACTAGTTTGAGGAACATATATATGTAACTTGAGATTGTTTTTTGTTTTTTTTATTACAATAATTCTCATGCTAAGTTTTAATATGATGTACCTTATATATTCCGGAGAGGCACGGGTATAGAATCCAGCATTTAGGCAGCTCCCACCGCCTAGTACGCGGGCACGAGCATTTATCACGCCATCTTCAGAAATGAAACGTTGAGAGGGGGAGGTAGGAGAGGGGTCGGACAGCGCAGCACCAAATTTTGCTAGGTTGGTAATGTTAGGATTGCCATAGGGTGAGCCACCGCGTTCTAGGAGCAAAACGCTAGCGTTTTGTGAGAGCGTGGCAGCTAAAGGACAGCCAGCGGTTCCACCACCCACAATTATGTAGTCGTAGTATGATATTGTTGGAGCCGAAGTTGCATTGAGCATGAAAGAGTAATATGGAGCTGGGCCAAAGAGAGTTTAATAAATCACTACCAGTTTTAAGTAATTAGTGCTGTGATTAAATTAATTAAGGTTGTTAATATGCTTAATTTGTCGTTGTCAGTAAAACCTAAACTTAAAACTGAGTATTTGCATGCTAGATGTGCATAAATTAGGTCAACTGTATACGTGACAATATTAATGTACGTACATCGATTCGGATGAGATTCCACATCATGTCAAACATATATAAACATAAATACCATAAGAAAAATCCAAACTATATAAACGGTGTTAATGAGGCACAGATACTACACATAAATGGACCACTACGATGGTTCATGGACAGAAAAAAATAAAATTTAATGTATAATCATACAGTTGTTGAAGTTATTGTGGTTAGGTTAGGTTTCCTGTTTATAAGTTATATATTCAAGCTGGTCTTGGGACCATATTAAAGTAGGTCATGAGCAAAACAAATTAAAAAATAAATTAAATTAAAAAAAAATTTAAAAAAATCGAAAAAACCGAACTATGAAAAAAAATAATTAGAATTTTTAAAAAAACCGACCGGTTCGGTTTTATAAGCTTGAAACTGAAAAAAAGAGTCAAACTAGAAAAAAACCGAGTCAGACTGGAAAAAACCGAGTCAAACCAAAAAAACTGGTTTTTTGTTCTAAAAACCGAACCAAAACCGATCGGTTTGAACCGGTTTCGGTTTTTTAAAAAAAAAAACTGATTTGATTATTTTTTTTAATAAAAACCGAACTAAACCGAAAATAACCATTCTAGGTCTTGGGCCTCATATATATATATATATATATATGCTGCCGGACTGCATATGGTCCTGGCAGAGCAATCGGCTAGTGTAGCCACCATATTGTCGCTGAAGCCCTTGCGTCCTCCTTCCAGCGAGCTACTCAAGTTATCCTTTGGATTACAGATCACACATGCATGTTATGTCATGGCATGAAAAGAAACTAGCTAGGAAATTAAGCGCATGCTCTCTTGAAATGGAATTTCTTGGATAAACTATCAACTACGAGCAGCTAATTGAAGAAAAAGAAAGAAAGTTGGAACTTTATATCAAATGATATTATGCTCCTGGATCATTGACATGCCATGCACATTAATGTTGGTTCCAATATAGTAATTAAGAGAATAAAGATAACCACAAATTCACTATAATTTTATTCTTAAGTGCAGATTAATGATGGGAATTAGCGGTAATGTGTTGTTGAAAGGAAAGAGCTTGAGTGAAGGAGATATCCATACCTCTATCGCAGGCGCAAAAGCCATGAAAGAAGAGAATTCCTATAAAACAAGCACCAAAGAATCTGCACCATCCAAGAGCCATATTCTTTGAATAAACAGGCGCTCAAATGATGGTTGATTTGTTGTACGAAAACAAGCCAGCGGATGATGTTCTTATATAACTTTAGAAAATCAACAATTTTGACGGCAATAAATTATGTGGGTACAAAGATTTCTTGCAAATTTTGTCGGCGAAGAAAAAACACAGTTTGACAATGGTTAGGCAAACTGTACCCCAGGTTTCAAGAAATGAAGAAAATGTGACTCTACTGCTCCACAGGGACTTTGCTAAGGCTAGCTAGCTAGGTTTTCTGTACAAACGAACTGCCTTTTCTATATGAAAACTGGCAGCCCAATTAATTGGCTTGTTTTGATTTACATGGGAGACAGAGAAATGGTTCATCGATTTCCCTTTTTTCCTTTAGAATGATTAATGCTCCTACCAACAAGTGTTATTAAATGCGACCCTACTCGTATGATCAACTCAGACATGTCTTCTCAGCTCTGGATTAAAACAAAAGTTAAACCAAAATTAAATTGGTAAATCAATTCGTAATATAAACGATTTGATAAGAGCTTGGTTTGATTCTTTAAAAAATTCTTCAAAATAACATAGTTTTAAAAAACAATTTAATATTAAAATAACTTATTTTAGAATGATCGATCTCTACTAACTCTCCTAGCTAGCTCATCGGAATATCAGGCTTGAGTTTATTAGCTTTAAAACTAGCTCAAATGACCTTGATTATTTTAGCAGTGGGGTTTAGCTAATTGCAAATGCCTTCTTTTCGGGAAATTATCTTGTAGGAGTAATTGCGTTAGTTTTTAGACAACAGTCATGGGAGCTTTAATTTAAGATTTGTGTGGTGGTTAGTTAGACATCAATATCGTTTGCATGCTCCATTAATTACTTAATTAGTTTTTTCTTTGTAATTAGTTATTTTTGGTTTTGTGTTTTAAAACATTTTAAAAAAAATTTGAAGTTTTTTTTATTATTTTTTTTAAATTAATATTTTTTTTGTGTTTTTAGATCATTTTGGTGCGCTGATTTTAAAAAAATAAAAAATATATATTATTTTAATATATTTTTAAGTAAAAAAACATTTTAAAAAACAATAATAACCAAACTTCCAAATAGAATTGCAGAAAAAATTAAAGTTGCAACACATCGCGCACTGCTGTTAATCATTGACGATATGCATGAAATCCAGTACTTGGATTTTATACCAAGTTATCAGAATAGCAACTGATTGAACGATTTTAGCAAGTTGGTGGCACCAAGATTCAGCACAAGCTATAGATCTTCGAACATTGTCACCATTTCTGACTTTCAAGTTATTAATTAAAGATCCATGCGTAGGTTAGCAATCGGTTCATGCATAATGACTAAGTTAAGTATTAGTACGTAATTGCCCGCTATTAATTAATAATAAGGTTGTAAGACCATAGAAATTAAGAAGGATCACTTCGTGAGGTTGGGAAGGGGAGATTTTAATGAAATCTAACTACTAGTAGTTGCGTGGAGTGGTTGGAGTGTCGTTTCACTTGATGCACAAAATAGTGACTGATCCCAAAAACTTCATTGATTGTGATCTGAATCTCAATTACACCATGCATGTCCCCAGTATTCTCTTCTCATTAATTATTTTCGTTGGCAGCTGGCAATCTGAGTGTACTTGTCCCAAAAACTTAATTAATTCGATTGGTGGGTCTGGTGTTTTTTTTTTTTTTTTTTTTTAGAATCGGAAGTTTTTAAATAATCCGGATTATAACAGTGAAATTATGTTAAATAATTGAATTTTCGCTCAAAAGGTAATATAGTCTTTTCAGTATAACTAATTAGTTATTATCAGATTGAATAGTGATGAGATGGTAATTTAATTACTTTTAAAAAATAAAAAATAATAATAAATTAAACTAACATTTAAGGGTCTAATTTTGCTCCTGGGTGAAGAGATGCATTTGGTTGATGAAATATTGAAAATTTAGTTGGGCAAATGTGCCTACTATGACAGGAAGATATGTCACATGTTGTGTTGTATTTTAGAAGTGTTTTGATTATCTGTCAATGATAATGATTAGGAATGTGAAAAATCAGCATTGAAAGAATAATTTATGGTTTTTTTTATTAGTTTCCTGCAAACAGCATCAATGATTAGGCTAGAAAATTCTTAGTAAAAAGAATGAGGGTGTTTTTCATAAGTTAATAAAACTAGACCTAGAGAACTTTGTAGGCCTAACAGGAGAATGAGTATATATTCTCTTGGCTTATATATTATTTAAACCTTATTTAAATTTTGTATTAGAATAGTGTTATATTTTATGTTTTCTAAAGAGACGAGCGATCTAACCTCTTTTTTAATGCTTCTAGATATATATATCTTATAAACATTTAAGTTATAAAATACTTAATATAAATATTTTATAAATATCAAAGATATTTATAAAAATATTTAGAAGATATGTACATTGTATAAAATACAATAGTTTTTTTCATGCATTATCACTCATAGTATCTCATCCTCAAGGATACAACAAAATGTAGTATGTTTAATTTTAGTGTATGTATTTACGGCACTTTTAAGTGATTCGAGACTTTTAGTTGATGTAATTAACTATTGTTTACATAAAGAGAAGTCAAGAAGTAATTCTAGGAATGACCTCATGATATTTTAAGCGTTTCACGAAATCCCTCTTCTTTTTTCTTTTTTTCTTTTTTTTTATCCTTCTCTCCTGTTATGTAAAGATTAATTTTGATTCGTGTTTAGAATTCCCTAAAACAAAATATAAAAAAAACATGAATGTGCAAAGAATTAAAATATTAAAGAAACACAAAATTAAAAAAAATAATGATAAATCACCGTATGAGCTTTATTACAGGCTTGATGTTTAGACTTGGTTACGAGTATGATTATTTTTTTAAAAAAATAAGTTTATTGTAGAACAAAAAATTCTTTAATATTTAAGTTAATGGAATGTGCAAAGAATTGAAAGAAAATATATAATAAATTATTGTAGAATGAGAATAAAAAATATTAAATTTAAAATCGTTTTATTTATTTGATTATCCAAGATATTTTTAGATGTTAATCACGTCAAGTAACCTCGTGACGTGGAGATTTAAATAACAATTGATTTGTGTGAATATTGGCATCTCCGATCAGTTGTAATGCCTACCTTTCAATTGGTGAAGAAATGGATGATTATTGACTAAAAACAATTGTTAGTCATGAAAAAATGTGCATGATTTCATAGAATATAATGCATATTTACACAGCAACCATTAGTTAAAAATATGATGTCAACTCTACATGAAAAAAAAAAAAAAAACTGAGTACGTGGACAATGCACAACGCCTCGCGTGTCAGCTGTCAATAGTAAAAAGATTTCATGGTAATAAGTCAGGCCAAATAATTTTTCAAGGTTAAAACAAGGGGGGGAAAAAGAAGGTGCACCATCAGAAAACTAGTCCATGTAATTTTATTTTTTTTAATTCTACCAGATTTTGCAGTTTAAATTTTGAAAAGAAGACGGAAAATACTGAAACAAGAAAAATAGAACTAACGTCAGCTCTCTTTGTTACTCTGAGAATTTGTTATCTTCAGGGGGAGTTTGAAATTCCTACAAACTGCACACGTTCTCTGCTTAGGCTCAGAGAACGGGTAAAACACGGTTCAAAACGGGAAAATAAAATAAAAGAATGATAACAAGAATTTCTGTAGAAATAATTATACAAAATAGCAATTTAAAGCCTGTATAGCAGATGCATAAAATTTTTATTAAAATGGAAATAAAAATGTGAATCAATGAGCTACTTTCTTACAATTTATAGAACTGACATAAAATACAAATATTAACAAAAAGAAGGAAATAAAAATTTGAGATTGAAGGACTAAGGTTCTGAACAGAGCAGTGATTTACTACAAAATATGGATCAATAGAGAGAGTTGTAAGTAAAGCAGGTGGCAACAATAGAGGCTATGCAAATCACCAGTGAAGGAAGAAGAGTGACGTTTAAGAGCTTACTCTCACCCAAGTACCCAGCCAGCGTAATTGTGCCGTCTGCAACTACACGGGCTAATGTCCCAGCTTCTGTTGAGAGGAGTCCACCGTTATAGGTTCCGCGGGAAAGCCTGGATGACATGACTCGAGAGAGCAGTGACAAGTTGACGCCTGGATGAAAAGAAAAATCCAGAGAACTCAGTTATATTTAACCTGCAGACCTTAATTGCTTTTTGTCTGCAATAAAGCAATTCAATCCTAGGTCTTCTTTAAAGCCAATCTCGTCTCTTTATGCATACCATTTATGCGTTAGCCTTCACGTCTCGTCATATTTTACTGTCATCCACAATGGTTAATGGCTAGACTGTAATGTCTTGAACAAAAGGGTACCCCAGTGTGATGCATTAACCACTTCGGTGAGGGGAATAGTTAATGTCACTCACTGTTTATTGCAATTCCACAGGTTAATTTTTAACTCCTTTTCTTCTGAATTTTTTTTTAAAACGATTTCTTCTGATTAGAGGCCTTAATTATCTGACTGCAGTCAGGAGGAGGGGAGCGAGGTAAATCTTTTTAAAATGCGAGGAATGCCCAGGATGAGCTTATTTAGAGCTGCAACCCGACCCCATCTTTTATGTAATTATATTTTCCACTTCTGGAGGAGACCACTGCTCCCTTCCAAATCCCTCCCTTCTTTACGTTCATTATTACGAGTAAAACACTAGAATTGAATAGTTCCTCACCTTCAAGTACTTCTGCAGAAACAAACAAGATGAGTCCAGAACAGACATACTGTGGCACAGTGTATGGGCTTATTATATGGAAGCTCAGCAGTATTCCTACGCAAACCATAATTTCTGATGCTAATAAAATTTGCCTGCAATCGGATCAACAATGAAGAACTGCATCAGTAGGATATGACAAGGAATTCCAGAGCTTTAGACAAGTAAAGATATAAAACAACAGAATTCTATTTGATTCAAAAGCATGCTTCCTGTATGAAGACTTACCTATCTTCAAACATGTTACTAATGTAGCTTCCAACAACTATGTTCACTGGAAGGACCGTTAGCCCTAGGCACGCAAGAAAAATGGCCACCGAGCTTGTTGACCAACTGAAGTAGTATGTGGTAACGACACTAGATTCTGAGAGTAAAACCTCCATTGCATATTTGAGCATGAAATATATTAACAGCTGAACCTGATGACATTAAAGAACTTAAGTGGACAGTAGCAGAAATGTTATGCTGAGAAGCAGGAATAAATCCCAATCAGGTAAGTGATGCGGCACAACAATGAATTGAAGAGGATAAAGAGAATATAATAAGAGAAGATGAAGCCAAAGAAGAGAAATGTATGTCTGCAATTTCTATAATCAATCATCAAAAAGTATCAATCCTGTAGAAAAATATACTTACATGGTCTAATGCAAACTCTAATCAAAACATTACCAACAATTAAGCTAACAAATAAGATGAAGTCTAAATTAGAATAAATCAAGTTCAATAATGAAACTAAATTAAAGTCCACTAAAATAGACACAGACATGCTCAATCTCCCAGCTAAAGAGTGAGGGGTTGGGCTATCATTTGTTGTCTTCGACCATACATATTTGTGATATGTGACCCGAGGCTGGTGCCCTCACCACCTCTCCTATTATTAGAGAAACTCAACCTCTTGAAATGTGGCTCTTAGGGGCTTTGATAGAACTCATGAATCAGGATTAATTTGCTAAAATGTATTTCTAGTGGTCCAAGTACAATTAGAATCATGTCACCCTGCCCAACGAACTAAGAATTGTTGAAAGTCACTATCCATGATAAAAATAGATTGTTCATAAAAACCAGCATTAATTAGTTCCTTTTATGCCAATGAAAAGGGTAATGGGATAGGGGTCTCAAGAGGGTTATTAGAAATGAATTGGGTGAAGGGGTCTCAAGAGAGTAATTTGGGATAAATTGTTGTCTTTTAGATGTAACTATCCTTAATATTAAATTAAAAATGGAGCTGATATCAAATTTTGTGGATAGATCAATGACATAAGCATTCAATCCAACCCTTTGAAACACTTTGAATGGTTCAACATTACGTTCTTGCAATTTTTTATTGGTTCTAAAAGGATATCATTCAGGTCTAATCCGTATCATGACATAATCTCCATTATTAAATGTATTATGATGTTTATGTAAATCAACTTGAAGTTTGTGTTGGACATTACTTGCTTCAATTTGTTTTATGATCTCAATATGTAAATGAACTCTGTGTAAAAAACTCAACTAGCTCGGACACCCCATCGTGAGGACATGGAAAGGTCTATAAGCTTCCTAGGTTTGTAACCATAAACAACAAATGGACTCATGCTTATAAACCTATTAACCAAGCTAATATAAACAAACTAGACCATAGGAATAATTAAGTCCCAACTTTTATTATGGACTCGTGCTTATAAACTATTAACCAGGCTATTGTAGACAAACTAGACCATAGGAATAATTAAGTCCCAAGTTTTATTATGGTCCACCAGACATCTCAAAAGGTTGTCTGAGTTTTGATTGACCACCTCAATTTGGGCATTTGTTTAGGGTGGTAGGCACTGGTAAATTTCAACTTGTTACTAACTATATGTCAAAGGATCTTCCAAAAGTAACTCATAAATCATGCATCTCTATCTAAGACTATAGTTTGAGAAGGTCATACAATTTGATGATCTCATCAAAATAGAGTTTAACAATTGTATAGGCAACTAGGATCTTGGTATAAGGAATGAAGTGGACTATCTTGAAAAAACAATCAATAACCACAAATATGAAATCATCATTCTCTAAGGTACGTGGAACAAAATCCATATTTACCTCTTCAAATGGTTCCTTTTAAGAGTTTACTAAGACTTTATTTGCAACTAAAACATAATATACCCTTTCTAAACCTCCTCCTTAAACACCTTTGAACTAATTATATAAAGTCACATTCCTCATTTTCTTGCTCTTATCATTAGGCTTTGGATGGTAATAGAATGAACTAGATCTTTCTACTCTTAAAAGTGAAAGAACATAAATTTGACCGACCAAAAAGATGACATCCAAGTCATATAGTCATGGCTTATAAAAAATAACATGTCTTACATCCATTCAAATCACATCATAATAGATCTCATCATGGTAGTCTATGACTTTAATAAGGAACAAACATGTCTCTTGATTGTTATGGAGGTGTTATCAACCCATGACACACTATATAGCTTAGGATAGGGAACAAACTTTAGCGTAGGCAAATTACAATATTAGAAGATACTATATTGATACATCTTTCACTATCTATGATGATCTTGCAATTTTTATCCCAACACTTAAAATGTAGATGTGAAAAATAACAGTTCTTCTCTAATTTTCGGTTCCCTTAGATTGTTAATGGCATATTTGACTACACCTAACCTAATTCTCCTAAACTCTACAATGTGTTGCTCAACCTTAGTGAATATAAATCAGACACAACCTAATAAATTGAGACCATCCTCATTCTCCTCGTCTAGGTCATGAAAATCCTTAGATCGGGTTGATACATTTGATCACCGTAATCTTTCTTCACCTATATTTTTTTGTTCCTTGATGATTAAGACCTTATAGGTACAATTGGCTACAACGTACCAAAACCTTTACATTTAAAACACTAAATCTTGAGCTTATTTTGGATACTTCATTGAGCACTCTTATGCTCTTGTTTTCATTAAAAGGTTGGGTCCTATTAGGATTCTGTATGTGGGGTGTAGCACCTAACAAGAAACCATTGTTCTCAAACCAAAACCCAAAAAGAGTGTTGCGGTAGTCATGACATCTTATTCTCTTACTCTTTATAATGGATTCAACTCTCTCATAAATGTTACTCATCTGGGCTTACATAATTTGTATTTACTCTTGAATAGTTACTCCTAAATAGTTCTAAAGGCATTAATTAGAGTCATGTCTATGGTAGATGTAGACTCCAGGTTGGACACTAGACAACCAATACACAAATGCATACAACACTAGTTTAAAGATGCAATTGAGATCAGAACAATTCTTACAAATAAAACTAGTGGGTACACCGAACCCAAGACATTGTTTACGCACTCGTATGATCATAGATGATGGAAGATAGCTTAAACCATTGAGAGATTGAGTTTTATTTTATGTTTTGGATTAATTTATGTGAATTTTTAGTTGAGATTTATTAATTAGGCTTTATTTTTTAGGATTGATTTAATTATTGTTGGGTGTTTTATTTAGTGGGCTACAAGCCCAATTACTTATTTCCAGCTAGGGTTTTAGTATTATATCCTACTTTTTTAAATGTTGAGTGATTTACCGACCAATATACTTAAGGTGAATATGAGACCACTTCAATCATAAAATTTGGACTGTTTGTTATTTTTGATGTTGGTGTAGTGGGCTGTTCCATCTTCCTTCGCTTCTGTTGCTAGTACTGCTGGTGTTGCTGTCTTTGATTCCACTGCTGCTGACAGTGTTTCTGCGCTGCTGGTGTGCTGTTACTGTTTCCACCACCATTGCCACTGTTTCTGGTGGTGGTGGTGCTTCTGTTGTGGTTTGCGGGCAGTGCTAGAGGCTGTTTTGCTGCTGGACAGTGTGGCGTGTTTGGGTCTGTTTAGGAGCAGTTGAAGGTGGTTGTTTTGGGCAGTTCTGGGGCTGTTGGGGCTGCTGTGGGTGGTTGGATCATTTGATTGTTAGAAACAACCAAAACCTGCTCTAATGCCAATGTTGATACGGGACAACAATGAAGAAGAAGCTGAAGAAAAGAGAGGAGAAAGGTTTTTCTACAGTCTCTTTAATCAATCGTCAACAAGTGTCAATCCCATAGAAAACACACTTAAATAGTCTTATGCAAATCCTAATCAAAACATTGCTAGCAGCCCACTAAAATAAAATGAAGTCCAAAATAGGATAAAACTTAGTCCAATAATAAAACCAAAGAAAAGTATAATAAAATAGACTCAGATAATACTCAATCTCCCAACTGATGAGTGACAAGTTGGGCTATCCACCATAGTCTCTAACCATACACATGTGATTTGTGGTGTAGGTTTGGTGTAGGTTTGGTGTTTCCACAAGTAAGCCTGTTAGATAACGACCAGTATGTTGAAGTGAAGTTCCATACCACAAGCTGACTACAAAGTCAGTCGTGCACAAATCTCAGCATAAAGTGCTATATTATCTGATTAAGGGAAAATCTTGATGCATTAGGGATAGAAGGCTGGTAAAGCCAACAAAGAGAATGACGGGAACCTTAGGCATGAATTCCTAGAGTACTTACTAGGCCAAGCAGCCACCTAAGACTCAAAACTTGTCATGAAGCCATACTTTTGTCTCCAACAAGCTTTCTGCTGGTCCTAACCAGTGGTTTTCAGAGAAAACAGCCTTTACAAAGCAATAACATCATACCATTGGGAGACATTGCTGGTGACAGAGATGAAATTTTTGCACACCATCACTTCCAGCATAGTTCTAACAAGTTATAGTTTGTTCCCCTGCCATGTAGTTTCACAAACTAACATCTACACCCACATCTAATGCAATCACTCATGAACTAGATTCCTCCATAGAACCTGATGAAACTATTGAAAGTTAAGAAATTCATATGATATTGCCATACCTTTACAGAGGGTGTAAGTAGCCTATATGCTGATCCAATTGATGTAGCTGGTCCCCGAGCCTCCTCTGGAGCTTCATCACTGCCATCAAATTCTCCATCACCATCTTCAGTCACTCGCTTGTCTTCTGAACTCAATAGCAATGCTTGTTTAAGACCTTTCTCGAGAACATCATTTTCTACTGGTTCTGTCATTCACAAGAATCAAAATCTGGATCATACATTTTTACACATTGGTGGATATGTTCTGATAATATTCGAAGTAAATAATGAATGCAGGGGAATGCAGCATTGGCAAGGTTCAACTGAAAAATTCCAGTCATGCCTGCTAAATCTCACTAACCTAAACTCATGCATTAAGTACAAGCAGTTCTCTCCTAGCTACAGCTCTACAAGTCTAGCTTTAGCCCAAAACTTAGCAAGTTTGGCGACCCAGCATTTCAATTGTTGGGTGACAAATCAAGCATGTGGTAATAGTCAGCCTTAAATAACATGTCGATGCATGACCCCATTAGGCTTTACTTAGTGGATAGAAAGTGCAGTAAGTATTGACCATGTGGCATAGTAAATATACTGACTCTAAATGTCCAATAAACTCATTGCATAGATAAACGATGTCTAAACTGTTTGAAATAAGTTGAATCATTGGTTTAAAGTCTAAGATGCTTTCATCCAACCAAAAACAAGACATGCTTAATTGCTGAATCATTTGTTAAAAGTTAAACATGCTTTCATCAAACCAAAAACAAGACATGCTTGATAGCTGAATCATTGGTTAAGAGTTAAACATGCTTTCATCAAACCAAAAACAAGATATGCTTCATGTAGTTTCATTCGCAATCTATCAGAATTTTCTATCCATACAACATAAAGAATAAGAAAACAACTGGAAGTGGCAATCACAATGTGAAACAAGCAGCTTTGATTCCCTCTTATAAATGTTCAAAGATATGAATCAGTATGATTACAGATTGATAAGGTAAATGAGTATATGTGCAAGATCAAACTAAATGCAGTGTGAGAGAAGTTAATATACCAGCAGTGGATTCCTGCGCTGCACTGCTCTCTTCAGTCACATGAGAAGGTTCTTTAAATGAGATCCACAGCCATACTAGATATATAAGCCAGGCCAGAGACATAACCCAGCCTGGCAAAGTGTCTTGATTGAATGTCAGCTTGTAAAGTTTAAAGTTAGTTTGTAGTAAGCCAGCAAGAGCAGGACCACAAGCCATTCCAAGAGCACTGGCACTAACAAAACCTGCTGATGCCTGCATGCGTAGTTTAAGCGGTACACAATCACTGATGTAGCGCCGGTTAACAGCTCTGGCAGAACCCAATCTACAACATAAAGAGTACGGTTAGGTCAACCTGAATAATTAATACTTCAAATTTAATGAAATTTTCACCATGTAGCTATGAATCTATGA
Organism: Populus trichocarpa; assembly: GCF_000002775.5. Classification (NCBI taxonomy): domain Eukaryota; kingdom Viridiplantae; phylum Streptophyta; class Magnoliopsida; order Malpighiales; family Salicaceae; genus Populus; species Populus trichocarpa. The sequence goes on along the minus strand of NC_037285.2, from coordinate 8,995,346 downwards.
AGGAGCTCTAATCATATGGTTATTCTCTTACACTGAACTTTAGGAAGTTCCTATGCATGTGTGCGCGCGAGTGAGTGTGTAAAGAGCGCTTCATGTCATACAACAAAAGATTTGGTTACTCGAGTCTATCATAATCCAGAACTCAACACTATGCTTTGTGATGATCATTCAAGTCAGTATGAAATTCATGATGATGCCAAATTACTCAAAATGTATCTTATTGTCTCTGCAGCAGATGACTACTCTGCAAACCACCTAGTGAAATTATTCTCATCATGTAATCAGACATTAAAAGACAAGGAAAAGGATGAGGATTACTTACCCACAGAAAACACGGCCAAGTAAGAGAACAGCTATTGAATTAAAGTCATATGCCAAAGCATACATTGCATTTCCGATGAAAAGAACAATGCTGCTGAATACAAGAGGTCTGAAGTATGACTTATTTGACCAAGCACTAAAATATACTGAAGAAAACACCTGTGCAACAGCCATTGATCCAATCACAATACCACAAACTGTTGCTGCGGCTCCAAGGCTCATAGAGTAGTCATCTGCTGTAGGTACAATAATATATGTATTGACCATATAAAGAAATGTGTTGACTAAGTTTAAGAGAAGTGATATAAAATGGTATTTTTGATCATCAACAGGTTCCTCAAAAGTCGGTAGCTCTTCTTGCATAATGAGTGCATGTTGTGCCAAGAAGTTGAGGAAGTTTGTTGAGTGGGTTAGCCTGTCAACTGCTGCTTTCATTGAATCAACAACAGGATCCTGCATATTAACACCAGCAAACATCATGGTGACTTGGTCAGTACAAACCTTATGGCCGCTGCAACACCAAAATATAAAGCTTCAACATGATTTGATGGAACTTTCAAAAAGGAAATGGATTATGGAAACCAAAGGAAACCTGGAAGGGAAGAGCAGGCTGATCATAAATCGATAAGTAGCTTCCCTGATGTTCCTGAAGTTCATGCAGATTGCGTGATATGGCTCCAACAACAGCTCCTAGACCCTGCAATTTTATTGGTATTCAGTAGAAACTCATTAACTCAAAATCTATGGTTCTATTTCTGGAAATGAAAGAATATTAACGGAAAAGGTCCAACTAGAAAGTTTTTCAAGCATCAGAATAAGAAGAAAAATAGTGAATGCCACTGACTTAAGCATATTACCACGTGCTTGAACACTTGCTGCAGCTGAGAGTAGGGATGATTGGCACGGGTTTTGACATAGTAATCAGTGAATCTATATCCAAACCGTTTATCAACCTTCTTCAGTATCTTACGAAGACCAATGGCGTTTATCTCAATAAAAAAGAGAAGCTTTAAAAGATCTCGTCCCACTTCTCTATAAGCTTCTCGTAACTGGGATATTTCAAATATATCTGGCTGCTGCTGAAGAGCCTCCTGCTGCTCATTAAGCTCGGCTATCCTGCTTGCAAGCAGCCCTTGTTGTTCCAAGAGAAAAAGAACAATCTTCTCTATCTGAAATTGGTATTGCAAAAACGTGTTACAAAACATTTTGTTTCGGCCTCGAGTGAGGGACTGAATTTGGAATTGTCCAGAAGACATCAGAAAGCATCATATTGACAAGAGGCTTATGAATTCTGATGTAACATACAGTTGCAACACGCATCATATTGACAAGAGGCTTATGAATTCTGATGTAACATACAGTTGCAACACACTTTGCGCAAAACAAAACACACACATTATATATTAATATGTACATTATAGTACCAAATTATTTCTCTATACCTGATTATCCAACATTCTTGAGAAATCCTTGAGTACATGCCGGCGATCCTGTGTTCCAACTTCAATTTGTTGAGCATGCTGTCTAACTTTCTTCTTCATTAATTTGTAGTTGATATAGTATCTACAAGAAAGCAGATCCATGAACAAATAAAAACACAAACCTTGAGGGAGCATAAAGAGAATGCTTCACAATTATACACTATGGTGCACAAGAACACTGGACTTCATACTGTCACCACCAGGATGCCGCAACAACATAGTGGTGACATGCTTAATCAAGTGAAACAATTCCCACACCAACTGTACCACCCTCTAAATTTCTCTTCTGCTATCGATCTAATGACCTACATGTAAATGTGTGATTTTAATTTGAAAAATACTGGGAAGAAAGCCCAAAATTTGTTTTGGTTTCCTGATTTTATTTAAAAATATAATTATAAATCTTACCAAAGTCGCACTAAAGTAGTAAATTTTACATCCCCGCAGAAGATGGATTAATGACTCCAAATCAAATACATGAAACTTAAGTATCGCTTGCCATCTCCACATAGAATCAACCCAGAAGGGGAAAAAAAAGCAATTAAACCCAACATCATTGAAACTAAAAGATGATGCCAATCAAAGAGGAGGGGTGTTCTTTGCCAATAAAATGAACTGACAGTAGACAATGCTTATCAGAAAGTTCTGATATGTCAAACATACCCTTGCCATTCTTGAATTTGTCTTTCCTTCAGCTTTTTCCCAAAGGCAACCATTTCTTACTGCCAAAAAAGAAAAGGCACACAACTTGAGTGAGAGAAGGGAAAGGCACAAGAATAGTGTTGCAAGAACTTGTATTCAAATAAACCAATGACAATTCTAGTTTTGATCCGGAAGAATAAAAAGGAAAGAAAATGGAAATTAATCAAGCATCGCACTCCACCTTATTTTCACAAAGAATATAGCTCTCTACAAAACTTAAGATGCAGTTTTACAAAGATAGTATTAGACATTTCGAACTGTTGCCAATTTCTTACCATGTCAAAGCATATAGACAAGTAAACTTGTCAAACATAAAAGAAAACAACACAAGTCAGTCCTAAATGCTATTTGAAGCATAGCTGACAATCCTCATTGCATAGCCAAATATCGAGGAAAATGCAGACAATTGAAAATGATCAGACCAGCTTAATGAGACACGGATGACGTGGGAAATGCAATGTGGATTCATATCACACGAAAGCAACTTGACATGCAATCTTAAAAGGCACGTATGAAAAATGCAGAAACGAATGCCTACTTGGATTGTCAAAATCTCCAAGTTAAACTTAGTATCTGCCATTTCAGGTATTTCAAAGCAAACAAGTGCATGATACACCTCAGAACAGTTAAGGTATATTAGCCAATAAGGAGATGCATTCAATTGATAGCCAAATAAGCCCCATTTTTTCAAATGTCTTCCAATTAATCCATCATTTAAAAAAAAAACTACCTTTTTTTAATTAAAAAAAATAAAAGGAGAAGGAAATCAAATCTCTCCAGTTGCAAATATTCAGCTTAAAGAACAAAAGGGAATCGGTTCTGTACAAATAATTACTTTTACCAAACATTTGACACTAATTATTGACTTACAAGGATGGAAAAATCAGATTAAACAAGTCAGCAATCATCTTTGACTTGCTAATCGCTGTCTGCTTATCAGTTTCGTATTATCATAAGCCACTTAATTTGACCCATTCCACACAACTAATCAAAGCAGCAATCAGTTACCAGTATGACAAAATCAATCACATTACCTCTTCTTCTATTGTTTTATTTTGTTTTTGAAACGTGCTGACATATATAAATTACCTTCAAATAATAATTTTTATTTATTTAAACATCAAATAAACTTAATCATTATCAACAAGTAAATTTTATTTCCTGGCAATAAACTTTACAGCAAGGAGCGAGCTGTCCGACGCTGTTTGGTTACCGAGAAAACGCAAGAACAAAAAAATAAAATAAAACTGAGCTTACTTACGCACTCTTGAACAACGGTGAGCATACACAGAAAACAGGCATCGCTTAACAAGAATTCCATTTCATTTCTTCTTCTTTTTTCTTTTCAATCGGTTTTTATTTTCTTAGTTACCAAACAGAGCTTGTAGAATTGAAAATATATATATGTGTGTGTGTGTGTGTGTCTCTGTATATATTACCGGATTGAATTTCGAAAGAATGATCAGGTGTAATATAAAAGGAGATTAGATGACCATCAACGAACGAACGAACGAACACCTAAAACGACAAAGAAACAATCACAAACTCAAATAGCATGTGAATTGTTATAAATAAGCGGTGAATTCGGTTTGAGCCGTAATATTTATTTACCTGAAAAATGGATCCAGAAAGAGAGAGGAGGAAATGAATTCTCTGAGAAAACGGATCTTTATTTTTATTTTATAAATGACTCAGCTCGGCTTACTATGGTAGAAAGAATAGGAATTCAATTCCGTTTTACGATTTCAATGAGATTAGCTGAAAATGAAATCGAAGAAGAAGAGAAGATAAGAGAAGAGAAGCAGAGTCTGTTTGGGAGTTTTTGGAGGGTGGAATTCTATTTTTTATTTCTCTACTCTGAGAAGCGGCTTTTTATCGAGATTTGGTTGCTGTCTCTCAGCGTCCTTTTCAGCTTCTCTTTTTACGAATATTATAATCTTTTGGGGAGTTCTCTATAAATGTAGAAACGTTCGTGGCTCTTTTTGCAATTTTAAAAACACGTTCTTCTTTCGTGGTTAAGAAGGGCGGCATGCCAATGTTTCCCCTTCAATCATTGACGATTTCGAACCTTTTTTTTTTTTTTTCCATCAACATGAAATTGGCCCTTGATTATGGCCATATACATAGAATTAATTATGTTTTATTACGGAAAAAAGGAATTAATTATTTTTATTATGCAATCCTCGTAAAAATGAGTTTATTTTTTTTTACTTGAAGTGGGGAGGGGGGGTAGATTCCATGTTGTGAGGTAATGGTTAAATACATGAAACATATAAAAAAAAAAAGTCAAACATAAATACCATGCATGTGAATAAAAAAGCAGTAAAATAACTACGATAACCACTAGCTTCTTAAAGAAATGGTGCGTCTATTGATAAATAAAAAAAGAGACGCATCTATCTAGATTAGTTCCATTAAAATAGGTTTTTTTTAAGTAAGAGCATGTTTGTTTTTCTATGTAGAAAAATGTTTTTAAAGAAATTTAATTTTTTTATTTTTAGATCAAATAAAAAATATTATTTTGATGTATTTTCAAGTAAAAAATTTTTAAAAAACAACCCCTACCATAATATCAAACAGATTTTAAGTTTTTATTCTGACATATGTACAGTGAGATTTTATCTCAGCGGGGCGGAGGTAGGGTAGGCCCTAAAAAAACAATTAATATAATACTCACATAAAAAGAATAATTTTAAATTTTGTTTAAAAAAATTTCTAGTCTTGATCCCTTAACAAAAAAATTTATATGAAAAACACAATATTATGTAATAAATACGTTGTTTATTTTTTTTTTTACAAAATAATAATAATAAACATCCATTCACATTCTAGATTCTGAATTAAAGAAAGAGAAAGATATAGATAAATAATTTATACGAGCATAATATAGATAAATAATTTATATTGCTTATAAAAAATTGTTATAGGGTTGTTCTCTTAAAAAAATATCATCTCATCTTTTAACCTTACGGTCTACAATTATAGACTCTTATAATTCAAAATACGCTTAAAAATGTAATATAATAATATCATAATTCAGATTAAAACTTGGAATGCAATAGTATAAAAGAGGAGTACGTTACTAATTATGAACTCGATGAACATGTTTAACATTAAATTCATGTAAATATTTATTTCACTGCGCTTCTCCCGTTTATAAAAATGACATGAAGTTGATAACAGTTTAGTATGGGATTCTGCTTGATGATTTGATGTCACGAAGACCTAGTCAACGTTTATGTTTTGTAATCATAAATAAACAGGATCCATTGCTCTTGACATGGCATTTATCATGTTTAATACACAGTTTAAGTTTATCTACATTTATTTTTTTATGCTTTAATTATATGTTAAGTTCTTGTTATATATATTTTTTTTTTAACGTAGATGTTCGGGTGAGTTTACATGTATCTTAACTAATTCAACAGGCTCTAAAATTAATAACCATATAAATCTCTAATTACTATCATATTAGGAATCAGGAAAATCAAACCTCAAACTACATAAAATGCAAATTTTTTAATCTCTTTTACTACTGTTACTTACTAGTTAGTTCCGGTTACTTTTTCATTGTAATGGTTGAGAAGGTTTTTACTTTATTTTATGAAAGCTTGCAAGTTCTTAAAAAAAACAAAAATGGTAGGTATATAGTACAGCTATTGATTAAATTAATGCCCATATCTTGTTTATTAAATTCGTCTCACTTCACTCTCTGCAAAGGGACAGTACCTCTAATGTCCACACTCTGATGTCGGATTTTGACATTGATAGCACATGCTGTCGTAACTATTTCTGTTGAAGATTATATAATATAACAGCAGCAATGCCAGCAACCCTCAAATATCTGTAAAATAACACTAAAAATCCTAAGGCTTTCAACAAGTTGCAGTTTTTTTTTTTAACATAATCATCAAAAATATATTAAAAAAACCAACAGCTAAAAAAAATACATAGACATGACCAAAAAAAAAATTGATCTGCTACAGTTGCAGCTTTTGCTTTTAGAAAATGATGAAAAATGTTTTTATTTGAGCCTTACAACCGTATAAAATATAGATTTGATTATATTTGCTGCCAAATTTGGATAAAGATGAAAACAAGATATAAAATAAATAAATAACCCATTTAATTCTTTATGAAAAAAGAAAGAAAGAAAGAAAGACTAGCATTGTGAATATGAAGTTGCGTGTTGGACATGTACAATGATTCAATAAATGTATTGGTTATGCAGATAAATTGTGACATAATACTTTGAAGTGATCTATATATGTTATGGTGCACGTAACCCACACTTAGTCATCCACGTTACATGCTGTTCAATACTTCTATTCGAGTATATATCTTAATGTATTTTTTTTTAGTTTCTAAAAATTAAAGTGGACATCCACCACCACCCAGGATTATACACTTCAATACCTTCAAACCATTCTCTAGTGTTTATGGTGCGTATAAATTTCCAGTGCAGAGCAGAAGCACTCATCTCTAACAAACAACAAAGCATATTTAATGTCGAGCACCAACCTCTCTCCTAGTAGTACTCATTTCTCTCCACTCACAACGAGTTCCCTCGTCATCAATACTTTACTCTCCACGAGGTAAACTACCATGATTGAGGTATATAAACATCTCAGCTCACCAAGTAAGTTAACATGAGAAACAACACGAAAATAAATTCTCACAACTAGTCTCTTGACACAAAACAAAGCATACCACACAAGGCTACAATGCACAGTGCTACTCCTACGCTCTTGCTACACTGCTTATCGTCTCCACTACTTACTTCCATGTACAACATACTCCTCTCCCCTTACATTCATTGACTTAAATATTAGAGTGTTTCATGTTTTAATAGGAGACTTGTTTTGTAAAAAAAACTCATGAAAGTCACCCATCAACTCACGAGACCAGTGGTCAAGCCTAGTCATTCCATCAGTTTAAGATCACATTTGTGGAAAGCCTAGTCCATTTCTAAAGTTTTCACGACTTCATCAGCATAACAATGGATTGGGTTTAAAGAAAGAAGTTAATATGACTCCAATGCACGTTGAAGAAAACTCGAATAAGATTTTATAAGAGATGAACAAAGAATGTACAATCGAGATGATGATATGGACATAGAAAGTTAATAGTAACGGTATATTATTATATGCAAAACCTCTAGACTTGCAAATCTAACTATGATGCGCCTCCTCTAAAATTGACATTTAACAAAACCTAAAAGGTGTGACTAAGTCACTATAGTCACACTCACAAAGCACTATTCATTGCAATATTGCTTTGCTCTTTTCTTTCTTTCTTTCTTTTCTTTAGTTTTTCTTTTCAATTTCACCCTTCAATAATCCAACAATTTTTTATTTAGTTTTTTTTTCAATTTCATCATTGAATGTTAGGTTGTTTATAATTTTTTTTAATTTGCTTTATATGGGATTATATGGATTTAGTTTTTCTCTCTCGATTTCAACCCTTAACATTGGATCCTGTGGAATTAGGTTTTGTAATTTTACTTGATTTTTATTCTATGAAGTTATCTCAATCTCAAGGCTCAAGTTGCAGGTTTGATTGGTTAATCAGGATTGGCTAAAAGGTTTTTTTTTATTTTTTTTAATTTTATCATTCAATATTAGGTTGGTTGAGAATTAAGCTTCATAGTTTTGTTTTGATTTGCTTTCTTTAGGGTTATCATAGTCTCATTACTTAGGTAAAAAGTTTGGGAAGTTAACTCGAGTTGTTTTTTATTTTTTTTTCTTGAATATTTTTTTTCATTTTCATCCTTCAACATTAGGTTTATTCGGAACTGAGTTTCATAATTTATTTTGATTTGCTTTTTATGAAGTTATTGCTAACCTTTAGGTCACACATTTATGTTTTTATATATTTTAATGATAACAATAATATGTAAATTGGACTAATAATATATTTGGTTGAGAATAAGTTTTAAACATGTTTTATACAAAGATGATATCAACAAACATAAAGTATTTCATAAAGAAATCAATCAAGGAATCCAAAAGGAAACAAAGTGAAGACTTAGTTTTAATATTCATTTTAATGTTATATTTTAAATCTTTATATCTTATCTCGATAGAATAAGTAAAATGAACTCATACACTTCATTATGCATGCATTTAAAAAGAATTGATAATTAATCTAAGATAATCTAAAATAGATGATTCAAAAAATTCACCTAGGTTAATATGTCAAAACTTGAATTTTACATCAACTGGTTGACCGTCTAGTATGACCAAATGATTATACTCTAATTTGTGCTATTATACCTTCATAATCTAGCACAATTGTATTCAATATCATTCTCATTAGTTTTAAATATCTTCAAATCCTATAAGTGTTATCTTGTGAGATATACAAATATTAGGTCCTTAAATTGTATTATTCACTCTATTAAGAGAGTTAATTATGATAGCAAAATCACTCTTGTAAACTTTTAAGAGTTAGGTAAAAACTCTTGGTATTGGTGAGGTAATTTTACCAAGGAAAAATATTGAAGAGGGTACATCTTCAAGTGGAAAAATCTTGGTGTGGATTCATCGAGTGGTGAAAAATCTTGAAAAGAGAATATCTTCAAGCAGAAAAGTCTTGGTATGGATTCATCAAGTAGTATAAAAATCTTAGCGTAGATTCATCAAATGGCTATTATACTCTTAAACTTAGACTAATAAATGAATATAATACTTAAGTATGGTTTGGTACTTGAAGTGTGGATGTAGACTTACCGAACCATGTTAAAACCGAGTTTGCAAATTCTCTCTCTTATCTCTTTACTTTAAACACTTTAATTATAGTATTGGTTATTGTATTTATTTGAATTAGTTTATATTATTTGCTAATATTAGTGATACATCTAATTCACCTTCTCTCTTAGGTGTTATAGTTGTTTTAATCCTAGAACAATAGTTATCATATTCTCATAACCCGAGTTATAGATTTGACAGGTTAACCTAATAGGTCAACCTATTACGTAGTCATCTTAATATTTTTTTTCTTTATAAAAGATGTTTGTCTAATATGTAACAGTCTCAATATTTAAAACATATGTCATTCAATATCATTAGATTTTGGGTTCATGATTAATTGTTTTTACTATAAACACATTAGCAATATCTGGATAATTTTTTTTTTCTTTCAAAAAATTGATCCAACTCGTAACATAAATGTGGGCTAATGATCTAGTTTATACTAATAATTAAGTAATATTATCATGAATACCCAAAAAACAATAGTGAGCTAAATGATAAGTCATCTTTATCATTTTATTTTGTCGAGGCAACTTCTTATCCCTTTAATAAAACAATTTCATTTTTTATATGTTATGTTTATTTTTCAAAAGGAAGCTAAAACTCGTTGGTTTTAACTTGGAACTAATATTTGACTTGCACGTTATAACAAATCTAGTTTATAATCATATATATTTGTTTAGACCTTGTATTATTTTTGTTGTACATGTTAAGACTTTATGCATATGTTAAGATCTTGTTTTATCATCTTAGTTAATTTAATTTATGTTTTACATGATGGATGGACACATAATTTATTACAAATCCTTTTTTCACTTTTAAGCTATCTTTATAAATCAAGATACTAAAATTGTCATTTGTTAATATTACCAACAAATATTTTATTGATATTTGTTTAGTATAAGTGTTATTTTACTTGTTTGGTTAATTTGTTTATGTATATGGACTGAGTTTGTTTATTTGATATTTAGTAATATCATTTCAATTTCTAAAGTTATTACTCAGTTTGGTTGATGAGTTCTTATTATTGCTAATTTATTTTTCAATTACTAATTTTTATATATAAAAAAAAACTATAAGAAAAAGTATATCATGTGCTATTTATCTAAAATCTATATTTTCATTATATGATATATATTTAAACAAGTCGTTTTTTTTTTCCATTTATCATTAACCTTTGTTTATTTTTCTTTATTCTTCAATTCAATTTAATTTTAATATTTGAATATCAATTAGAATTTCTATTATATTATTCTATATGAATATAATATATTCTTAGAAAAACCTACAATTGGATTTGAAACTAAAAATTTCTTGATTTAATCATAAAAAACTTTAAGCATAGAGTTGGGAGTAAATAGTTTCTTGACTTAAATATTGCATCTAATAGGCAATTAAATCTTATTGGGCTATTTATATGTCCTTAACTTGCTTAACACTAAATAAATAATGGAGACTATGTTATTTTTACTAAAGACATCTTCTTTTACATCTCTTTTTCTAGTGATATGGGATGAATTTTTTTCTACTTCTATTTAACATGATAACATCAATGTGATGTGAAACAGGAAATGGAGAACTAGATTAGAGTAGAAGAAGTAAATGTGATCAAATAGGGACACCTTCATTTTTAAATAATAGAATCTATATAATGTCATTAGTCCCTTATCAGGTCATCCAAGAGGAGCACCAAGAGATAAATTCATGATCGCCTAACATTTTCTAAGCTCTTAACCACATCTTTTACCATTATATATGCTGGGTTGTTTATTGTCATTCATAAAAAGTATTTCGTGTGATATCCATCTCTAATAAAAAGTGATATGAACACAAGGAACCCTAACAAGTTTTATCACTTTTATCATGACCACGATCATGATATTGAGGAATGTCATGCCTTAAAATAGAAGATTAAAATATTGATCTTTAGATAATACCATTAATAATTTATGAAGAAGTAAATGTAACCTAAAGAAGTAAGGGAAAATCCCTATTATGCACTACCTAAGGTCATATAATTTTCAAAAATTAAATCTCTAATATCTTTTAAACTTTTGACTACAAGCAATAATATTTTTTCATGTCTTCACCAGAAACTATCCATAATAAGATTTTCATATCTCCAATAAAATCTTCATATCAAGATCTTCATGTCTTCATTAAATTTTCCAAGTCTTTGTGATAACTTATCTATGAAAGGAATATAAATCCTTTTCCAGGTCTTTGTGACCACTTATCTCTAAGTCTTGGTGATTACTTCTCTCAAAGCCTTCATAACCACTTATCTTTAAAAAGATCATTGATCCTTCTCTAGGTCTTTATGATGGTTCATGGGATACTTTACTTTAAATACATTCCTAAATGCATACAGAAGCAATATTATTTGACTTTTATATTTATCTTTTTATATTAGACTACCTCTTTTAACAATTCTTATATTTACGATATTTTTCTTGACAGACTATACAGAAGGGATAAACAAGTCTAAAAACATAACATGTATAAAACAATAAGTGTTTTCTCTTCTTGTACTACTAATTAAATCTTTCAAACATGATATTTTAAAAGACATGGGGGGCAAGTAATGGTGCATGAAATTAAAAGAACCTATTTGGACCCAAAACAAAAGGCCCAATTAAGCTTGATTTTGAGCCTGGCTAAGCTTGATTTAAATTGGCCCAATCGAGGCCTACAAATAAAAATAAATTAAGGAGAAGAAGATACTCTAAAGTGGGAATAAAGACATAAAAAAAGGGGCATGAAAATTAAAGCAAGAAGAGAGGAAGATAAAGAATGAATAAATGAGACACCAAGAAGACACCAAAACTTTTGTCAATATATGTATTATGCCATTGGAAAGATCTTGATGATAGAATTTCAAAGACACCTTAGAAGCTTATCATTGGAGGTGGGGTTGAACCACACACGCCATTCAAAGATGATGCGTGTGGTTCACATACTGGCGTGTGAGTTGCACGTACTAGCTAATTTCTTGCTCCTTTTCGAGTTCAATCCCTAAACTTTCTTTTCATTTTATTCCCTATAAAAATCCTTTCATCCCTTCTTAACCCAACCTAATCTTATTCTCCTTATCCCACTGAACCTTCTCAATCCCAATTGAACCTTTTCCTGGCCAAGACCAACCAAAAATACGTACGAAAGGAAGAGAGGAGCAAATCTCAACTTAATTAAACCCTCTCCAAACCAAGCCCGACCGAACCCTCTCCAACCTTGGCCCAACCACATTTATGTTACCCTTTCTTGCCACCATACAACCCCTCTCAAATTGTCTCAAGCCAATCTTTTCACCAATACCTATCCCAAAGCTTGACTCTACACCAACTATTATAGTCTGACTACTATTTTAACCAATGGTTATCCCAAAGCTTGATTTTGTACCAACTCTCTTAGCTTACTATTTTCACCAATGGTTATCCCTTTCCTAACCATTATTTCCACCAATGGCTTATTCTCAAACACCAACCTACCTATTAATAACAAGTATGACACATCAATTAATGACTCAACTTTATAGAAAAGTAAATATTTCTTATCATTTTTTCTCTCCACAAAGTCACTAGATAAGAAAGAAAGTTATGCCATGCTTTCTCAAGCTTGCACCTTACTTTACTCTCGTTGCTCCACTTACCCTCTCTTCACACACACATTCTACTTTTTCTACATTTACTAACTGAAGCATCGAGAGTCTCTTATTCTAACAAGGGACTTGTTTTGCAAGCCATAAAAAACCCAAATCTAATATGAATTTTTTCATGACTTAATCAATATATTTATCTCTGCCTCCACAATAAAAAAAAAAACAATAAAATTGTCTCTTTATTAAATTTATTTACAATTTTATTTATTTACTCAAAGTTCTCAACAATAAAAACACAACACCACACAACATGTATATTGAATTACGTATGGTTAAAGACTATACATGGCATTGCACATGGCTACGTAATAAGTCTAGCTCTATGAAACTAGCACTTAAAAGAAATGATCATGCTGCAGAACTATTTGGCATTGTTATTAAACCCAACCTAGCGGATCAATCTTGAAACCTCCCGGCATGACTCCTAGCCCATCCCATATTTAAAATTAACCTGGGTGAGAGTTTTCTCGATGTGACCCAGTCAACTTGATGAGTTTAAAGACAACTCGGATGACAGGTAAAATACATGGTTTGGCTTTAAAAAAATTCAAGATAATATCTTTTTTTAATATTAAAACAATGACATACTAGATCAGCCCATGCTTTGCAACTTAACTTACCAAACCTGCGATCCAGATCATGAACTTCACTGGGTTTAATAATTTTTACTTAATGATATGATAACAAAAACATAAACTCGCAAGATTGAAGATCAATCAAGTGTTAAAACATTTGTTTGAAACTATGATAATCTCATCGAAAACAAATCAAAATAAATTATAAAAATCAATCAAATATTGAATGATAAGATTAAAAATCAATACTTAATGATAAAATTAAAAACAAAATTCAAAAAAAAATAATCTAAAGAAATGGAGTTAAGAAATAGCTAGGAACTGATAGCCATATGTATTCTTTATTTTTCAATTCTTATAATCATTGAAATGGGATTGTTTGATAATGTAAGAATGATCATGTTGCTGAGCCAGCAATTACACGATCATGCAGGATAGTAGATTGATTAGAAGACAGTCAGGACTTAGAAAATGACTACAAAGAATTAAAATCTTGCAGCATGTGCGACGGAGGTGTCTTTGTCGAGTAACATGATATTTACGTATAAATATAAATGCAGGGGTTTGTTAGATATCTGATTGTTTTCTTAATTTTGTAGCTGTACTGTAATGTAGATGATTGCTCAATCAGTGATGACTGAATGAATTCACCCAGATAGAAAATTAATAGCTTGCATGCCATCCATGCGAATAGGATATATCACTCTTGTCCATGTGGTTGATAAATAAGTAGAAGACAGAGTAAATAAAGCAAGCCATCAAACCTAACTTTTGTGGGGCTAGTTTCTTCTCTCTCTGCGTGTGGCTGCTGGGGGGTTTCAAACCGACCTCCATGAAACCGAAGAGTCAATTATCGCTCGCGTCTTGTGCTGAACCCCCCAAGGGGAGGGGCGGTGGGGCCTGGGACCATGGTGGGGTTGATGAAATGATGTTGATCCAATGCTTGCTGAGTTCCATTAGCAAATGATTGATTGCTAGGGATATGTTAATGTTCCCAGATGGAATCATGATTAAAAAAAAAAAAGAGAGACGAGACGATAATTGGAAAATCAATTGTTTTATAGCATAGAGGTAGAAGAAAAGGATGTTAGAAAAATCGTGACAAAATCAGGATGAAAAGATTTTGCTTTTAAAGTTTCAATCAGCGTAGCTCAAATGCTTCAGTCAATAAGAAGAACTTGAAAGCAAAATCATGATGGAAATTGATCGAGGTGAAGGATTTACATAAGCAAAAGGCTTTAAAAGCCCCCAGGCCCAAACACAAAAATACTAAAGATTTTAGTGTGAAAGCCCTCGCCCAATTAAAAAGCTAAAAGTTTGACAAGAACATACCACTGGCTCGTGCAACCGTGTAACTTACATTGTTTGTGAATGTAATTTTAAGTTAATTTTTGCCATATAAAAAGAGTTGGGGTTATAAATGTGTTTTTTGGCATTATACTTTTTTTAATTGAGAAAAAAATCTATATTTAATAAAATAAATTGATAAATATAAATTGATAAATAAATAAAAATATTAATGCCCAAAATATAGATACATGTACAAATATTTTATTTTAACTATTTTTCATTTTATATTTTATTTATTTATCTTAGAGATTTATTTTGGCCGCTACATAATAATAAATGCATAATATAAATACAACTTATCTATCTTCATTATAAAATTATATAAAAACAACTTAAGAGGTTAATTACTATTAAAAAAGTTAAAATTAAATAATTTAAAAATAAAAGAGGATATTAATTAAAATTTAAATTAAAAAATAATAATTTTCTTTGAAAACAAAAAAATCAAGAGCGAATGGACATCAAATGAAAGGCCCAACTGCACTTGATTTTTTTAAATAACATTTTTTGACATATCTCTGTTGAACATTTTATTTATCATCAAAGACAAATGACATATAGTCTCTTCTCTCTCAGTAACCACAAATTAAAACATGACAAAATAAAATCTCAAACCAAGACATAA
Organism: Populus trichocarpa; assembly: GCF_000002775.5. NCBI lineage: Eukaryota > Viridiplantae > Streptophyta > Magnoliopsida > Malpighiales > Salicaceae > Populus > Populus trichocarpa. The sequence goes on along the minus strand of NC_037285.2, from coordinate 8,979,882 downwards.
TAACTTCAAACAACAGGCACCAAATATTTATAATTTTAGACTTCAAAGATGAAATTGAAGTTTTCTGTCTTTTCAAAAAAACAGCTCTATTTCTTTTTTAAATTTTAACCCTTGTTTTTTTTTTTCAACAATAATCTAAAATTCTATTTTGTAAAATTAAATTTTAATTTAACATCAATTTATTTTTCACAGCATATCAAATATACAAGAACAAGAAAATAAAAACAAATCTCAACCATGCTAAATTAAATTCAATAACCGCATTAAAGAAAAAATAGATATGAACAATAAGGAGACCAAATAAGGAGAAAAACAAAAAAGGCTTTGCCATTCTAATAAAATCTTCACCGAGATTACATCACTAACGCTACTGCTACTCTCGAAGCCAAACACCCTTTGATGATATGAAGCTTTAAGCATTGTTCATGTAGGTTAGAAATAGAAAAGATTCCCAGATCAAGGCATATTAAAATCCCCCAAAAGTAAAAACACTAAGAAAAAGTTCTTATTTTTTCATCCCCACATGAATTTATGAATACATCACATAAATGAATGCTCCACGCAAGCTTTTCGTTGCTGCTTCCACTAAATCTCCATTGCCGTCATAAAATTTAAGGCAAAAGAGTCAGAGTGGAAGGAGCAAAGAGAAGCTCGGGAAATGGACTGCCCTCCATTTAAGGACAATACTACAAGAAAAGAAGAGGAGGAGGAGGAGGACTTGTTCTGTCAAGAAGAAGACTCCTCCTTGTTCATCTAGCTATCTTATCCTGCAGAAAATTCTACTTTTATAGAAAATGTACAACTTTCAAAAGATGCAAATACTACAACCAGTTGATGAACTGCTGCCTTTGTCCGTAGCTGAACTATGTTAGTTATCCAAAGGCAAGTCAGTACACCCACTGTTGTCTGTTGCAGAGACCTTAGATGTCAAATATTTTTCACAATACCTTTTGGCCCTTTGAGGAGCAATGATCTCAAGAGCGTTATGGAGACATTTGCGATATGAGAAGTCCTCTATCGTCCCATCTGTTCTAACCAGTGAAAAGCAGCGTGTATCTTGATATTCTGGGTGGTTTATAACCTGTAATAAAGGATGGGAAAGGAAGCACCCTCAAACCTTGTGCACTGCTTATATTATTTCAACCACAAGATAGGGACAAACAACCACTTCAACAAACTAACTCATTTCTCTGTGCATATCTGTCAACCCAGTATGTAGTTGATGTTACATGTTAATTCAATCAAAACGAAAATAACTTCAACATTGACCAATATTTTATCAAAGGAATATGGAATACAACGTTTTGAACACTTTCAACAAAAGGAAGACTATTAGTGTGTGTGGGTGTATTTTTTTATTTTTTTTCTTAGAACAAGATACTTTCCAAAAGTAATTTGCAGGGAGAGATCTCATGAAATTGATATAGAAAAGATGGATTAAAAGAACTAATTCCTCTCAGAAAGTTGTATAATCCAGAAGCCAAAGAAGTGCCAAACATAGTTTCATGAAGTTACAATAACTCTACTATTGGTTTACGACTTCTTTCATGCCTACCAGATTTTAAATCTCAAGGTCATTACCTCCACAATATAAGCTTACACTGGAGGGTTTTCTAAGCCATGATACAATCTCATGGTTATCTGCTGTGACTGTTAAGGTTTTCAGTGTGGCATGATTTTTTAACCTTGTGTTTGTGATCATTTTCAACAATCTCAGCTAGTCAGAACCTTCACAACTCTGGAAATTGCTATGTGAGGTACATGTATATGAAATCTTTATTCAAACATTTATATATTCCCATACCTATTGTTTCTGCATTAACATTTACACTGATTTTTACTGAAACAAACAAAAAAAAGGGAAAAGTTAAAAGCCAGTGTCGTGTTTGTTCCAATGCAACACTGGCTTTAATTTCCTTTTCTCATTCTTTTATCTTGTTTATAAGATAACTGAATCTGTCTCTAAACTTTAGTCATGCTTTAATACCATAAACAGATGTCCAACGCATAAGAAAACAGTCTAGTTATCCAAAACAACAGCATCATAAAATTAGGCAATGGAAACAGTTCTAATTATTATTATTTTCAAAGAGCTTTTGCATATTTGATATATGAAATCATGACTATCTTTACACAAGTCTCACAGATGTTTACATACCTTGATGTCTTTGGCTCCAATTCCAATCTTCTCATCTCTTCGAGGATGGAAATATAAAGTCATCATCAAAACAGACTTGTCACTCTCATTTAATTGTTGGTCTACAGAGTACCTACATCCACACCCATTTAAAGATTCATTAGGACCTTCCACTTCACCAATCTCTCTGAAACAGTGAACTACTAGTATCTCTTTCATTCTTTTGCAAAGAAGCAGATCTTATTAAATTGACATGATCTTGAAATAATCAAAACAAGGGGCATGTTGGGAATGAGTAAACACTTTATCTTTATAAGACCCACCAAAAGAACAGAATAATGTTTAGATCATTGACAATACTGTGGCTTTGGTACAGTGACAGGATCATGTATATTGATGTCAAGCACCAGCATGAACATAGAAAAACATGTATGAGTGGAAGAGAAAATGAACAATTCATAAATGGTTGATGGTTGCTGCAACACTATAGATACATCAGTCAAACCAGCTCCACACTCAATAAAAATTATGTTTCAAGAATATGCAAGAATTACTTCTTATATCATGTTTCTCCTCCGCCATTAACATATGCATTTTACTGCCAAAAAACAGGTGGAATGTTTGTACATTAAATGCACCAGGGAGATGGTTAAAAGGAAAAAAAAGACCTCTCAACAAAAAGGTAATAAAGATGCAAATAATTTTCTGCAAGGGCAACAACCTTTCCACAAAGTAAGCAACAATCTTGAACTAGCACCACAAACAAGGCCCAGAATCTTGGCAAGATAATCCACATGGTAAGCATCACTCTTGAACTAGTAGAACACAAGTTCTTTCATTTGTGGAAAATGCCATAGAAAATGGAATAATTAAAATTGCATTGAAAAAAAATGAGGCATAAAAAAATCAGAAATATAGATCTATCATGAATTCAACATCACAAGTATTGCATCAAACCAAGACAAAAATAGAAAAAATTCATTTGAGATTTAACTTACTTATTCAAGATTTTTCTCACTGTATAGGACATCCGTTGAATGTCATCATATGTAAGAAGACGTCGTAAGAATGATCTTGGTATACCCTCCTTTACTTTAAATCCTTTAGGGCCACAACCACCAAACTTGTGCAGAAACTGAGCTCCACATTTATCAGATTTATAGATTTGAGCATCCAGTACTCCAAACTCAGTATTCTGCTCAGTAGATATCATTTGGCTTCCCAGAAGGTTATACACATCAACAGGCTTTGAAAACTCTAAACCCTGATGTGTCAAGATGAAGCATAAAAACATAAGGGATTAGACAATTCTAAGAAACGTTGTTGATGCAAGAGAAAGAAACATGAGGACATCATTAATGACAAGGACTACAACTCCTATGTAAAGTTCCAGGATACATGTTTTATGAATGATAACCATTCAAATATTATTCACTTCCTCGAACTCCTGGAATCCCTTTAACACTCAAAATCGTTTCAGCAAAACCCTTATGTTCACTATGTAACTTCTTAAATTTTAGCTTCCCAAGAACTGGGAAAAGATACTTGACATCTAACCTCTTGTTAACTACTGCCTAGAGGAACAATGTAAAATCTACCTTTCCAGAGTATACAATATCAAATTGTCCAGTCCCAATGGCAGGAACCTTTCCCCATGCCAAAGCATCTATGCTTCCCTGGAGATCATCCACCACTCCAGCCTTAGCAGCCCTGATAAAGCAATCACCAGGATTCTAGAACAAATTTCAGAAACAAAACATGAATTATATTTGATTGAAAATATCAAGAAAATATGAAAGTGCGCAGCACAAAGCAATGAGAACTAACAGAAAAGCATGCTTGCACAAAAGGCGTTGAGACAGAAGCATGCTCTCTTTGTCGTTTCAAGCCTTTTGCATTTAGGCCAACAAACTCCCCAGTAACTGAGAGACAATTTGCAACAAGAAGCAAATGTTCAGGAAGTACTGTCTTGCCAACATCAGACATTGCAGACTGCAAATTCTGTTTTCAAAATTGTGTTAGTAATTAGTCTAAGTGACAATTTCCATGAATGGTCGTTTTAGAAAACAATATGATGAGGTGACAATATATTCTACGTACATTGAGAAAAAATTTCCATCCAGCATCTATGCCATAAGCCAAACAGCATTCATGTATGTTATCTGGATGACTACGAGCCCAGTCAATAAGATCCATTATTGAGAGACAGTCATCCATAAGTTGGTTCCAGAGTCTTGTTTTGTCAGATCCTCTTGACATGTGAACCCTCAAGAAGAGCTCACCACGGAGACGATTATGAGATTTTGGTATCTTGGGCTTATCATTCCACAAAATGTCAACCTTTTGTATCTCCATGAATCCTAACATCAAATCAGAAATGTGGTATGTTATAATATCAACAACTTGTCCACTTACATCTAATCCAAATGATATATTATGTTCATGACCGACCTTTTATAACTGTTTCAAGAAGGAATGGAATCATTAGATCTTGAATTGTCTCCAATTCTATGAATTCATTCTTGGAAGTTTCAACTATGGTGACAGTTATGCAAAATGTTTCTTTTTTTTCCTTCCAAGTGTCAGCTACAGTGCAGTACCTGGCATTTAATCACCAAGTCAGAAAGAACAACAGATCTCCTTGCAGATTTTGAGAGGTTTTGTAAAGAGTCTAGCACCAAAAAAGGGCACAAGTGGTAATGATAAGTCATTATCTCATCCAAATGGAATACACTGCAATAATCACTGATAAAGAGTGGGAAAATATGCAAAACTTTGAACCAAAGAACAAAGAAACCATGAAAGGAAAGGGTCAAGAAATGAAAGACATAGGGAATGACCAGCAAAATGATTTGTTGATAGCAAATAAGTGGAAATAGGTTGAGGCACCAGGCAGATTTATAAAGTGAGGGGAAACATGAAGGGAAGACAAGGCAACAAATTCCAATACAAAGCTCAAGTATATTTAGGCCACAGGTTCATTTGTAAAGCAAATTCAAAAGTGACCAGGAAACCAGAAAGTATGAATCCGGGAATGGGTGGGTTTCACAAATAAACCTCTTATTTTGATATGCATTATTACTCTTAGCAATTAAACCAGGTTAGAGTGAACAAATATGAAGAAAACCACAATCAGACATACGAAGAGGAATAAACTCAAATTCAGGAAAGAAATTGTTCCTGGATATTGAGACAGTCAAGTTTTAATTAAAAAATAAAAATCCATTCCTTAGATGATTACATTATGGAATTTTTAGCAGTTTTACAGCTGCTAGGTCTACAATTCTACTTCAGTTTTAGTGAAATGACAAGAAAAATAGAACAAAATTTTAACAACATAATGCAGATACCATAAATTGTTCTCCAGTCTCTAATTTGATGGGTATTTAATAAGAACCATAGAGCATACCTGCTTGTTATTTGCACTTTAGGAAAACGAGTTTTTGATTTACACTGCTTTTCAAGGGCGTCAATTATGTAGTGCACCTTTAGACTTCTCTTCTTTACAATTTCCTGAAAGGAAAAAAAAACTTTATGCAAGATATACCACTTATACATATGTAGTAGAGGTAACCAAAATATTTAGTTTTATTACCTTGTATACATGAAAATGGCAAACCCAAGGACTAAAATGCATCCTGCCATCACTTTGAGGGGAAAAGCTAGTGCCCAAATACACATCAATTAGCAAAACAAATAATAAGCATTGTGATAATAATTATTAAAAAAATGAAATATTTAGAACAGTAAACTAGAAACTGACATTATCCTGACAAAAGAAACAATGTCTGAAAAGAGTAGTCTCTCTAAATGGTTCTGGACTTCTAATGCTGCATACTCGAAACCATGCCTCTGTCTCCCAAGTTTCTCAGACAAAAATAGTGACATAGTTTGGTGAGCACTATTCCTTTTCAGACCACACTCCAATACATTCTGTGCAATTTATCAGATGATGATTAAAAAAAAGTCGGAATATTCAGGGATAATAGTATAATAAATACATTGAGCAAACCATGATACCTCAAAGTGAAAATTGAAAAGGTTCCAAGACTGGGATCAAATAAAAGAAAAGGAAAATACTTCTGTGGCACCAACTATACATGCACTTCTCAATTGATTTCATGAACTATAGCTATTCAGGCTCCATTTCCAAAGATTAAAGAATAAAAAATAAAAGCATGCTTCTGTCACTCCAACTATGGATGTATTCCCCACTGACTTCATGAAACTATTTTCTACCATTTTAAGCTCCAGTTATGTATAGTCGATGTGTCCTAATTCCATGACTAAGTCATGGAAATACATCTAGTGTATCCGCATTCTTAGCTTCATTGGGAGTGGGAGGACAAGAACAAGTTCTAAGCACCCCTCTTAATAAAACCTCATTTATCTGTTTATGCTTTTGGGATGTGGCAGGGTCTATTCACTACATTTTGGACATATTAAAACATCATCATGTAGAAGCCATTCCTGAGCGCAACATCAAAAGATATGCTTGCAGCTGCAAGAGCAGTCACTTAATGCAAGCCAAAAAAAATACGAGCTAAAATGCCAAATGGTAACAATTTGTCTCTAAATCACCCCCTCCAGTTCCCAAAATGACAAATTTTTTGTGAGTAAAACGTGGTTATGGACTACATGTACAGAAATTAAGCTGATGGATGTGTTTACTGTCATTTGCAAGTGACCTTTGTAACTAAACTGATAGATGTGTTTACTGTCATTTGCAAGTGACCTTTGTAACTTGCAAAGCATAATAAAATGAAGCTTCCACAAACTTGAGAGGGAGAGAGAGAGAGAGAGAGAGAGAACCTTCAGATTCAGCAGAGGTGATTTTTCAAGTAGGCTGATTGGTTGATCCAGGGCACTGTATGCAGCTTCAGAGATGGCACATGCAGCCAATGGACCCACTGGCCGACCAGCTATCCCATCACTGTTATTGATCTCATCAACACTACCAGATGGATCCATGTCATCAATATTGTAAGAGAATTGAACAAGCTGATTTCCGTATGCATTTCTAACTGTTCCATCATATGCACCATGCAAATCACGCATGAAGAACATCATCCTTCGAAACAAAGTCCCAGGAAGATCAGCATTGTCACTGAAAGAGCTATCTCGGCTTGTTACTGAATGAACAAAACACTCAATAGGATTCAAGCCAGATAGAAAAGAACCTTCAACAACAGCATGTGGGATGTAGCGCTTGGCAGATTCAGTAGCATCATCAGCCTTTTGCTTATTCCAACCAGCACATGAGAGTTGATGAGGTATTCTGAAGGACAATGAAGCCAGTGCATGTTGCAAGCCTAGACACATGCTATGCTGCACTAATTTCAGTAGATTACCCTTGCTTCCTGCCTTAAACATAGCCAGAAATGAGTTGTCCTGACTAGCATATTTGTATACTAAACTTTGAATATCCCGAAACACTAGCCTGAAAGCATCAACAGAAGATTGACTGAGAGCAGCAGATCTTTGTTTCTCATAACACAAGCGCTCTCCATCAAAGGCCATAACACAATAATCCTCTTCACTGCATCCAGAAAGGAAACGCAATCGTTCAACATTGCACTGATCCTCTTCATTATTTCCAGTGAGGAAATCCCGACAGGAATCTACCATCAAATGTTTCAAGTTGCATGCATAGTCAGCATCTTGCAATCCATACCAAATTTCATCCATCATGTTTTTCCGTGAGTTAGAATCAGGACAGAGGTACAGATCAGAAAGAGAAACACTCAAGCCCCTCATTGATAACCATTCACAAAGAACTCTCTGAGCTGCATACAAGAAATCAAGAACCTGACCATGGCAATGTTTCACAAGGCTTTGGAATAGGTTACCATCAGTGTCCCAAAGCCAAAAGGACCCTTCAGAAGAAACAAGATCACCATCTCGAATGCAAACATTGCATGATGGAAAATCATGATCAAATCCTACAGGTAGGAGCATGCTGATCAACTGCTTTCCAGTCCAAACAAGAGCATTAGCTGAAGGAGCTTTAACTGCTGGCAACAGGAACCGCTCAGGTCGAAACATTTGCAGTTGCTGCAACTCAAAAGAACTTAAGAAAACATCATCCTCCAAAACCAAGTGAGCAGCAGTTAAACTATCTTGACTAAGAGAAAGAAGATTCCTGCCACTCTGCCAATTAGTTAACTGCTTATCCAAGGAAACAAGCTCAGTTAGCTCAACTCTGGTGTCGACCGATTGAGGAACATAGCCGTGCAGACAATCACCATCGAAATCAGCACGGAATGGGGGACAACAGAGGGGATTAATTGCAAGAACCGAAGGCACTGGAAGGACTTTAACAGAGAGAGCAATGAGGGAGTGTTGATGTATGGATGGGGGCCTATTGATCAAGACCGTATCTCCATCATTAAGAGGTCTATAAATGATGTCGCCAAGACGAAGTTCTTTCATGTGACGAACACGAACCAGATTCCCTTCTCTGCGAACATGCATGTCACCCTTCTCAAAACGGCTTTTCTCAAAACAAGCATTCAACTTCTCCCAATTCCAAGCTGTGAGAGATTCTGAAATTTGCAACCTCTCAGCAATATGACAAGGTATGCCAATTTCGTGCAGCTGGAGATGAGGATCCCCTACAATCACCATACGGAATGAATGATCATTCCGTTTACCTAGAACGACATCCTTGATCCATCTCAAACCAGATGCGTTGTTAACATAATCGTTGCTTTTCTTAGGTTGAGCAGTCCAAGGATCAATATTTCCTGACTTGTCTGGGTTTAGCTGTGAATTAGAAGAATAAATTTTAAGAATAAAAGCACAAGATTTCAAATATCAAATGATTCAAATCCAATACATTTTAAGCAAAAATTAATAAAGGAAGCCATGTCTTACTTTAGAAGTTTTCAGACAGTCCATGACGTGAAAACTCAACGTATTTGCTACCCCTCGGAAATCAACCATTTTTTTGTAAGCCCTAGTCCGTTCATCCTACAAGCACAATGGGCACATGAGAACAGCTTTGGAAGTTTTCCAAGCTGCTGTGACATGCAATCCAAGACAACCAAGACAAATGAAGTGGTGGAAGAAACAGTTCTTACAAAGATCAATCGCTGCCCATTAGAAAATGCATGTGTAACTTCTGTCACACGATGAGAATTTGGTGTTACTGGGAAACAATTGAGGAAAATTGTATCTGTCTTCAAAATAGACAGTTTTATGAAATTTGGATCAACATCTTTCAACATATGTCGAACCTGAAACAAGAAAGGTAGTCATCATGTACACATAAGCTTAGTGTAAGGCATAGATAACATAAACAAGATAGCAGCAATCAATTAAAAAATGCATAAAAAGAAAAATACAAAATGACACAATGACAGCAAGCTATATTTGTGAATCAATGAAAAAGCATTAAACCTGAAGCCACACTAAGTTCCAAATAAAACTCAAAACTATGATGCATATACAAAAAAAAAATGAATAAGCAGGAACGTTGTTCATTATTTATGAATGATTTCTGAGGGTATACAAGCATACAAGGGCATTCTAAAGAATATGTGGACACCAGCTCCAAGAGATTCACGTACTTTAATGGGCAGTGGAATCATAATTAACCTATCATTCAACCCATCTTATGTCCTTCACTCCTTAAACCTGAACACCCAGCTCTTCCTGGAAAGGGACAAAAGAGATTAAAGGAAGCCATCGAACAACCCAACACCAACCACATTTCTCCTCCCCATTCTATTCTGTAACAGTGGATTTACAAGGAAAATCTTCATGATGACAACAGTTTTTAGTGGCAGCGTGGCCATTAAGAATTTTGGCACCAGCATATAAATCATGACAAGAGGGCCATAACTCGTGCAAAGGAAATGATCTTCTTGCTGATAAACTTGATTTCTTAAAATATGAAATAATTTCTGTCGCCATTTTTTGATCTACTTAGAATAGCAATATGACTGCCTATGCTAGACCTCACATTGAGCCAGATCTGCCATAGCATATCTGGACCCAAGATGTAGAAGTTGTGATAAATTGACAGTCAGCATAAAACTAGCTGTATCATTTTAAAGAGATAGGTCCTGGTGGGAAAACGATTAATGGAAACTATTCAACTAATCCAGGAACAAGTGTTGGTCAGTTATATAACACCATAACTGATTACAATGAAATGCTACAATTGTCACATTTGTAGATGTTCAGTACACTAATGGATCAGGCAGGAAACATCAAGTCAAGATATTAAATTCATCTCTCTGTCCTTGTTTAGAGTTTTCACATATGGTGAAACTATAACATACTAAAAGAAACGGGTCCTAAATAGATTGATGACATTAATTGAAGTGGAAGGTTAAAAAAAAAATTGCATGAAATTCAATTAGAAATATCGGGTGACTGAGACATCAAGATACGATAAGGCAATGATGTGGAACCTGTGAATGTGATAGAACTCTTCTGTTTGGTTTTGCATTGGTTTCTTCCTCTTCTTCTTGTTCATCTTTTGGAAAAATATCCCAATAGTCAGCAGCCAGAATTTTCTTGAATCCTTTCTGGGGTTTTTTTGACAATGTTTCCCTGATCTCTGCTATAATTGCTGTTTTTCTGAAAATTTCTTTGGAGGAGACTTTGAATTTCATTGGTGGATACCAACCTAGTGAGTTTCCCTGTTTGTAATACGGTGATTAATATGAAACCACGTATGGGCAAAAGAAAGAAGACTGCATCAAGTGCTGGACAGACTTACAGCACAATATTTGCAGCCCTTTCTCTGTGGATTTTCTTTAGTTATCAACTCTGTCGCCTGAATACATGCACAAAATAGAAAAGGAAAAATATCAATAAAAGGATGACCAGATCACCTGCAGTAGCTCACATACAAAGCACCAAGCACTGATGTTATTGTATGGAAGGAAAAGATGATCTATAATCTATCTTCAACCGCAAACAAAAACAAATTTCAAGGATCTAGAACAGAAAGGGGAAAGAACCATCCCAATAGAAATATTAATGCTTCTCAAAGTTTTCCAAACCAAACCTGGTGATTCATTCAATGAACATGGTAAAACAGAAAGGTTTGTGCTAATTGCCAAACGCCAAGTGATTAGATGCCCTATCCTAAATAAATTGTAAAGCATCTGTGCTAATGAAAAAATGCCAGGTGATTAAATGCCAAATCCTAAATAAATTGTAAAGAACAATATACTTTTTTAGATCAACCCACGACATAATGAAAAGCAAATTCATGCTGTGGATGATTAAGCCTCCCAATAACACCTAAATATTTGTTGTGCTTAACTGCTAAAGTTGTGCCCCACACAATTAAGGTTCTCTACTGATCTACTTCTTTCAAAGCACTTCTACTCTTCAAAAATTGTTATATTTGAATAAAAACAAATATAGCTTTGTTTTTATTCCAAATCACAAGGGTAAAAGGAAGAAAAAACTCAGCACAGTATAGTCTGTGGAAGTGGAATACATTACAAACGTGAACCTGGTTAATATACTTAACATGACGCTCATGCAGGTGCTCAAATCCAGATTTAACATATCTAAATGAAATGCGTGCTTGAGTATTCATTCTCACATGGATAGTTTTGATTACTAATTAAAGTAAAAGTGAAAATGGAGACAAATCTGGCAACAATCACAAATAAACATAGAAAAGAGCATATATAACTTATCACAAGAGAAATAGCAAAAAGGAAAAGATTTAAGCACAGGGAACGAGGTACCTGACCTTGGCCAATCGAATAGATTTACATCCTGGGCAAATTTTATTCAGAATCTGTACAACTTCAGACAAAAAGTATGGATGTACTATAGTGTATGGAAAATTAATAACACCAAAATGACCTGAAAGTGATAATAATATATTAGCACAATCTCCAGTCGCTATAGATGCTAATCTGTCAGCAGAATTTAAGTCGACATCCACAATACCTTCACACGACTTTAAATCCCTAGAGCCACATGTGGAGCACTGCGAAGATGGATTTGGAAGTCCTAGCTTAGGATCAGTGACCTCACTTACAGCATCAATATTTAGAACTGAAAGTTTTTCCTGTCACAATATGACAAGATATGACAAGATGAATCAATTATTTGATATGAAAAGGCACTACCTCATAAAACTAGAAATATCAATCACCACTTGAACTTATGTAGAAATTGGATGACAATTTTATAAAAAAAAAATGGCGTGTCTAAATTTTGAAACCATCAGTATCAATAAATAAGCCAAAACAAGAACTCAGAATTAGCATTGGATGCCAGAAGAGTTTCGGAAACAAACAGAAGCTTGATAGAAGTAAATTTACCAAACTGAAAGAAACGATACACCTTAGGGGATTTGGAGAGTCACTGGGTTTATAGGGAAGAATGAATTCTAGAACCTCACTGAGTGGTTAACACACAGAGATATGAATATAAGATGTTAATGCTGCTATGGTGATCAAAGCTGAAACACCACCGTAAAGAATATTGCTGTGATGGCACAGCAATATTTAAAAAAAACAGAATCCAACTAAAAACGCATACCGTTTCTGCCTCAGTTAAAACACCAAAAGCCATCCCAGTTATCAGAGCAGATGGCACTTGCTGTTCTTCAGAAAAATCAATCTCCATTACACCCAGCAAGCTTATCACTTCAAATCAAGCAACCTGCAGGCCCCATGAGATCATAAGAGCGGGGAGGTGGGGGCAAGTGCAACAACCAGAAAAGATTAGAATAAAGTAATAATTCAACAATTTTTATAAAGGGAAGGAAACTTTCCTACGCAAAAAAGTTGATTTCTTTAAACCTGTTAGTGGTGTAGCAAGGAATTCTTGCAAGAGGTTGGGTCAACCTAAAAAAACAGCAGTCTAGGTATTAGGAAAGCCAAGGAAATTGTGTCATCAGCATATCTGAAGCCTTACTGAGAGACCTTACAGCTTATCCACCCTATTACTGTCAAAGAAATGAGCAAGAGAAAAAGGAAAGAAGAGACCAAAAGTTAATACACCATCTATGGCTGATTTTAAAAATCTGAAAATTCAATGAAACAACATAATTCAAACATTTAGTTAAGATTGTTAAGTTTACTCATTTTGCTTGTAAGAAATTCAATTATCTACTATACTGTCTTAAACTAGCAGCAGATGTTTCGCATATATAAATGCATCAACTTCAAATGTTGGCAGTTACTCCCAAGCATGCCAAAGGGGTGATTACATCCAGTTCATTCTTTTTCCTCTTCAGCCAAACTCAACAATGAAATTGCCTCTAGAGGCAAAAGATAGCAGCCGAGATAGCTTCTGGCTTTGTGTTATTCCGTGAAATTTAACTGCCGTGCCTCTGAAATATATTATGACCGCATTCAATGATCACAAGATCAGAGTTCACCAGATTTTCCACCATCAAAGCTGGCACACAAGCCTGGAATAAAACGACACTACAATGCAATCATTGCAAGAAACAGTCACTATGACCAAATTACTCAGTTTATGTTGCATAATGAGTAATCTTATGGCGCTCAACATGTAACTAGAGGCAGCATAACAGTTATGGGTCCATAACATAAATCAAATCACATGACAAACAGCAACCACTTCTGACTCTTTCAGACTGGAGTCTCATACTCTTGCGGCTGAGAGTTGACGTCGCTCTTGCTGCTGAGAGTTGACGTCGTATGGGCCCATGTTGAAACTAGTGTGTTGTCACTAAACACAACAACTTATACACCATAAAATTTCCATTGCATGGCACATCCAATTAAATGAAACGTACGTATCACACATGCATCACGTCAATATACTCTGCAGTTTCATCCGTTATCCACACCTTTACTTATGTTTTCTCCTACTATCCAATGATAATAGCAAGTCAATCAATAAGAATATTGGAATCGTCTGAAAAAACAAGCAACAAAAATGCCAAACTACCAAATTTACTTCTAGCAGATAAAAACATACGTTATTGGATGCAAACATCCGGCAAGTCAACGAATCATAATCACATCCTCAATCATTAATCCCCTGCTTTCTGTAGTTTGGAAATTTTGGGGCACACCAATTAATTAATTATCCACCAAAAGAAAACATATTCCCTCCAAAATCATCATAATTAAACACCTAAATTTATATTTCTTAAGAGAGAAAAAAAATGAGTTTGACAGCAATGATCCACTATATCACCCATTAATCAACTGGATGCACAACAAACACATACCCCCCCCCCTACTTTTTTTGGCTCAATGTTTCAAGTGAAAAGGCAAAAAGACCATGGTTTTGTAGCAGACCTAACTCAAAACCAACAAAAACTTGCACTAAACAATCAAGATTCATCAAAATAACAACAATTCACTAACCACATTGTACAGAGTTTCACTTTTAAACCATCCAAACAAGAAATACTAACACATTCACCAAAACCCTTGAATTCCAACAAATCCCCCACAATCAAAACTCGCATGCAAACACACTAAAACCCAAAAAAACAAACCCACATTCGAGAAAATCCAAAAAACAGGATATGATCATATGATCATGGTCACTGATCAAACAACCTAACAAACAAACATGCGGAATAATAATATATGCAATAAAACAAGACCTCAAAAGCTAAAAAAAACATGAGAATATACTAACTTTAGTTTGTGTAAAGAGAATGTACTATAATTTCCTTGATACAGGGGATTCTTTGCTTTTCCAGTGAAACAGAGGAGAGTAGTAGGGAAACTGCAGGGCGTGTCTAATGGTGGCTAGCGAACATAGAAGGGAGCAGCAGAGTGGCTGAGCGGTGAATGAAGTGAGTAAGTGAGGGTAAGTGAGGCGGGGAATGGAGGCGCTTCACGCCGCCGATTAAGCAAACGACACGGCTCCGAGTTCAAGGTTTTCTTTTATGCCTTTCTGGGAGCAGACCGAGGTCCTATATCGAAGTGCTTCTTTATCGTTCAGTTAAGGGACTTGCTTTTTGTTTTAATTACGATTCTGTGACTTTTGGCTTTGCAGTGTTTGTCTTCATGAATTGAAAATGTGTTAAATTTATATTTTTTTTATGATTTTAATATATTTATATTAAAAAAATTAAAAAATTATCTTGATATATTTTAAAAAAAACACTTTTAAAAATGAAACGCACGACAACTATGTTTTTTTTTTTTCAACAACGACAGCAAAGAAATTGTTAGGTTTATAATGGACAGCAATTCTCTTGAGCATCATCCCTATCTGTGCTAGCAAAATTTATCCCTCTAAGTTCCACGTCACCTTTACATGATACCCCCTTGTACAATAAGGTTTTCTCGACTTTTTTTTTTTATGAGAGATTAAGATTAGTATTTGTATTTTTAATTTATTCTACTTATTATTAGTTGGTTGAAGTTTTTTTCTCTAAATATTGGGGATTCTCAAAGGGGTTTAAATCATTTTCTGCTCAAGCTTCAGGTGGTCATCTGATAGATTCACAAAATAATTGTTCTTCTGAGGTTTTTATAAAATCTAACCTAAAATGACAGCACGAGAAACAAAGTCATTTATTATGTGAATCAATACCTTTGGTTGGTTGAGTTAGATTATTTACTATGGATGGTAAGGAGGAGGAGGAGGAGGAGGAGGTAGCAATAAATTTGCTCGGAAAAAAAGTACCTAGTTGTGTAGAAATTAAATGTGGTGAGTAAAATGGTTAGCCGTATTAATGGAGCACGTATTAAGAAATTGCAAGAACAGCCAGGTTCAGGGGATTGTTGGACGAGAGTCACCATTTGTGTGCAGAATCGGGGGGGCCTGATTTGGCAAGTTCACAATTCTTTTTTCTTCTTTTTTTTTTTGGTTTTATTAACACGAGTGTTCGGACCGGCTTGCGTACACCTTAACTAATCCCACGAATCCTGAAATTAACGACCATATAAGTTTCCAATAACCCTAAAAAACTAGAACTCGTGATCACTGGGGAGCGCAAGTTCACAATTCTTTTTTTTAAGTTTAACGTGGGTGTCCGGGTCAGCTTACGCGTACCTCGACTAATTCCACGGGCCCTGAAGTTAACGACCATGTAAGCCTCCAGTGGTCATCATATGAACAATCACAGGGCTCGAACCTGAGACAACAAAGGAAGCAAACCTCTTTATCCCAAGTTCTTACCACTGGGCCACCACCTAGATGGTTGCAAGTTCACAATTCTTTTTTTTTTTTTCACAATTCTTAATATGATTGTGCATGTGTCATGGATTTTTTTTATTTTAGTTTTTTTTTTTATGGTGTTATGGATTCTGGATTCCATGGGTACATTATTTGTTTTTCCATGGTGAATTAATTAATGTACAAGCTCTCAAATAATGTAAAGAAACAAGGGCTTTTGAAGACCAACGACTTTGGCTTGGCTAGTGTCCTGGCGCAATAGTCTTGGTTGTATGTTTAAAAAAATATTTTTGAAATTTAAAAAAAAATTAATTTTTTTAGATTTTTAAATTATTTTAACATATTGATATTAAAAATAAATTTTAAAATTAAAAAACAATTACTGCCGCAATTTAAACTTTAACCGCTGAAAAAACAGGGGGGAAAACAGGGAAAGGCAGGGGAAAAAGCAGGGAAACATCAAATTTCCCACAAACATGACTTTATTATGGACGGAGAAAAGTAGGGGAAACTCACTCGTATAGAAGGTTCTTAAATTGTCCAGACTATAAGGTAATTAATTTTCAGTTTTAAATTGGGACTTCTTTTCGTGTCAAGATTGATGAATATAACAAGCGCATGCAAAATCACATGCGATATGTTAACTAATATTAATAAAGGATGCAATTATGCCTATGAATAAAAAAATCATTTGGATAAAATCGATACAATTAAAGCATCGTTTATTTGCTGGAAAGTACTTTTTTTTTTAAAAGTGAATTCCGGTAAAGTATTTTTCGATATTTGGTAGTGTAATGAAAAATAAGTTGGAAAACACTTTCCAGTGTTTGGTTATGTCATTAAAAATAAGCTGGAAAATAACTTATTAATGTTTTATTTTTTTCAAGTTTATTAAAATAATGAGGAACAAATCTTACAAATTAAAAGATTGAATGAGAATGAAATTGAAAAAAAATATAATTTCATAAATTATCTCAAATAAAATAAATAATAATCAAAATAATAGAGATCAAATAAAAAATAAAAAACTTAAAAGATGAAGAAATTAAAATAATAATAATTAACATTTCATAAATTATTTCAAATAAAATAAGTAACAATCAAAAGAATGAGGACCAAATTTGATAGATAAAAATTTTCAATTAAAAAATGATAAGGGAAAAGCAAAATAAAAATGAGAACCAAAGTTAATATAAAAAATAAATTCTAAGGGATGAAATTAAAAAACAAATATTCAAAATATATATATATATATATATATATATATATATATATATATATAGCAATCAAAAGTTTGAGGATCAAATTTGATATAATCGGCAAATAATATGACATTTCTAAATTTTTCATAACTTCCAGAAAGTGTTTTCCGCCTAAAATAAAAGGAAAACACTTTCCTGGAAACCAAGCCAAATTTTTCTTTGACTGGAAAGTGTTTTTCATTGACCAACTTTTCTAATGGCAAACAAACACAAAAAAATTTAAAAAATAGTTTTTTAAAAACTACTTTCCATAAAACAAATACCCTAAAACTTGAAAGGTTTGAAACTCAATCTACGACAAGATCTTTCGTTTAGAGTAAAATCGATACAATCAAAAGGTTTTGGGACTCAGTCAATAAAAACTTCATATGTTTAGGGAAATTTTAAGATTTTCCCGAGAAAGTAAAGGGGGAAGAATACAAAAGGTAAAAAACATGTTTTTAACTTTAATTAAAAAAAAACGGGGGGTGGAGTACCTTGCTTATGTCTTAATTTGTTCCTTTCATAGAGAATCCATCCATCCACACACTCTCGATGGCATTGTTTATAATCAGCTAATCAACAAATAAAAATATATTCATTCTAATCTTTATACTGATTCCTTGTTTGAAAAATAACATCTATGATCTCTCATGTACATTGTCTTCAATCAACTGGTCAATAGAAACAAAACTAGTTGTTTATGATTGCTTTGTAATTTTATCTATAAAGAGAACTAGGCCACTAAAATTTTATGTTAAGATTTTAATATGATCCAACGGTCGGATTAAAAGTTATGTATATTAACATAAAATTCTATATTATAAAAAGAATCCTTCATTAGTTGTCAAATAATTATATCAGCTCAAAAACTTTAAGTTATTAGTTAAGATTCTAAAATATGATTCATATTACTCTCTAATATATCTCCTTAAGTAAAAGTATTTAGGCTTGAAACTTATACAAGCTCACATCACCTTGTGTTATTAATTTATTTTAATTAGCAGAGAGAATAGAGGTGGTGAGATTCGAACTAGTGTATTGTTTGGTTAACAAAAATTTAATATTATATCAAAGAACTATCTTAATCCAAAATCTTAAAATGTCCTGGAACTACTGTATTGTTTCCATCTACGTCAATTGTTGTCATTTAAAATCCTAGTGATGGGACCAATGATGGGGTGGCCCACACAGATATGTTGTGTTAAGAATCCACGATGAGGCATCCTGTACAAAGATGTTGTGTTAGGGACTCGTGATGAGGTGACTTGCACGGAGGTGTTCAAGACCCATGATGAATAGCTCACGTACTGAAGGATATTCTTGATGGAGGAAAGTTTCTAACCAAAAACTAAACTCGAGGATGAGTTCTTTCCATTATAGAAAAACTAATGCAGGGGCTTTTTTAGAAAAATAGATATTTTTCTTAGTTATTTTTGTTCCTTCATGTCTCTACTTTAAAAAGACTATCACAATCCCTTTATATAGAAAAAAAAAATAGAAAACCCTAATAATACTGAATAGAAAAAACAAACTAGAAAAAAAATATTCTACTCCTAAAAAAAAATCTAGGAAAACATCATAATAAATAATAAGAAAATAAAAGTAGGAATAAATAAAATTAACTAGGGAAAATATTTATTTTTCTAAAAAAGCTTATGCATCAGTCTCTTCGAGTTTAAAAAAATTTATCCACGAGCTTAATATTCAATTAGAAATCATCCTCCATAAAAAAAAACATTATTTTGTGAACCACCTCATCTCAGGTCCCTAACAAAACACCTTTATGCGGGGTCTCCTCACTGTGTATTCTTAACACAACATTTTTATACGGGGTACCCCGTTGTGGGTCAAACCACAAGATCTCAAATGACAACAATTGATATAAACATAAACAACACACTAATTCATGAATGTTTTTTTTTCTTGAGAGGAAACCTCCTCATCCCCTCTTATACAATGATGTCACGTTCCGAAATCTCTTTCAGCCATGGTTGTTTTACAATACACAACTAAGCAAAATAACCAACATAGATCATTGGGTTATGATACCAATCAATGCAGACAGGGCGAAGGATAGTGGATTTATTATAAATCAATTTCTCAAAGACCAAAAACACTATAAATATTGAAAAACTCTCAAAATAATTAATTTTATTTCATAATCTCATCACTTGTCAAAAAGGTTATTACAACTCTTTATATAGGAAAAAACTAGAAAATCATAATAATATTGAATAAAAAGATAAATCAGGAAAAAATATTTTTCTCAAATACAAAAAAAATAGAAAAATATTGTAATAAAGAATAGAAAATACTTTATGAATAGGTATATATGAACCTAATATGCATATTTTTAAAAACAAATTATCATGAATATTCAATGAGAATAAAATATTTATATTTTAATTTTTAATTGCAAATTGTTTGTACATTATTTTCAAAGTAATTATTCCTTTATTTTCACATACAACCACATAAAAATTATCAAAACATATGTTTTTTTTATTGAAATTTACTTTTCAAACCATAACAATTTATTATTAAAAGAACCATGGTATGAATAAAAAAGATGTGTTATTATATGTAGAGAGAGAGAGAGAGAGAGATGCATAAACAAAGAAAACGAGTTTTAAATAAAGAAAATTTTGGCAAAAATTAATAAGAAGTAAATTGTTTGCCAGACACAATGGTATCATAAAGTATCATATTGTCATGAAAATAATTTGACATTCATGTATCGTTATGAATTTTATATCTAAATACAGTAAAACATAATTTAAAATGGTATCATATCTATTACCATGTTCCAGTATTTCCATTTTCTTGACCCATTTCTTGCACGTGTCAAAGTTTTGATTTTGAATAAAAAAAATTTAAATTCGAAAAACACCAACATATTTTTTTTATATATTCCTTCAACGAATTCATAGACTAA